>NC_056739.1:339502377-339594877 GCF_019279795.1 Protopterus annectens
AATTTTAATGAATTCCACAATTTATAAATGCACTTACAACTCCAGAACATGTGAAGCAAATCTGCTGTCTGATCAAAGCAATGTGGGCATATGGGTGAATTCTTTGCATCAAATTTGTGCAAAGTGAGACGAGTATAGTATGCATTGTTAAATATCAGCTGCGTAAATACCAATTTCTGAAGGGATACGTACTTTAATGTTAATTTAAATGCCCCCAATATCTTATTGTCATCTGGGAATATCAATTTCTCTCCAGTAACTCGATAAAAGAATATCATTATTATACTTCCTCTCTTTATCAATTTATATGCTGCGGTTATATATTTTCTATCCTGCAACAGCTTCCCATAGATTACAGAAATGATTAAATCTTCCCCTTTCATTTCAAAGTTGTTAAAATAGTTTATAACCAAGTCTTTTAGCTGTCTTACTATAATTAAATAGGAAATCGGGAGTTCTATTTCTTTTAAAATATCCTGTACTGGTACTCCTAGAAAAGGATATAAATCGAGTACAGTTAACTCCATGATTAAAGGGAATTTCTTTAGATCAATCAATTGACCACCAATTGTTAAATTTGGGTTCCTATGAAACGGTTGGAAAACCATCATATATTTTAGTAAATTTAAGGAAGCGAAAAGAGTTTGAATTGCCGTTACATAACTTTTGATGTGCTCCATTAGCTTATATTTACACATTGTCCAAGTATTTAAAAAGGGTAATGCTTTAGTTGACTCCCACTTCATTTATATGCTTGTCGTTAAGAGCACCCATTTGGGTGTCCATTTTCTATTATCACTATCAAGTAAGACGCCTTTAAAATCCTATTGGCCTGAATCACTAAATAGTACATTTCAAATCCGTAATTCCAGCCCCCCTTATTTTCTGGAGCCATCAATTTTTCATATGAAATTTCGCCTTCCTAGGTTCCCAAAGAAATCTTCCCAATCTTATATGAAGCTGTTTGAAGAATGTTTTGGTAATTCTGAGTTGTGCAGCTCTAAAATATATAACATTCTAGGAAGAACATTCATTCTTATGATAGCTGCTCTTGCCATCATCGGTAACTTCAATCTACTCCATCTTTCAAGATCCAATGTTATTTGATCTGTAGTTGACTTTACATTGTTAATAAGAAATCTCTATTTTCAGTTGAGAAGACAATTCCCAGATATTTTATCTTTTCTTCCGTCAATACTTGTCCTATTAATGGTAGCATTGAAAAAGGTGTGGGTGTCTTTAATGGGAATATTTTAAATTTTTTAAAATTTAGCTTGTAAGTGGAAATTCTCTCAAAGATTTCTATTGCAGCTAATATTTTTTCAGTATCGGAAACAGGTGTGGTACAATATATGTTTAAATCATCTGCATAGGCAGCCATCCTAACCTTTATTCCATACAGTACAGGAGAATTATAAAAAACATTTTGCTTAAGGTGTAAAAATAAAGGCCCCAAGTAAAGATTAAATAAGATGGGAGATAATGGGCAGCCTTGTCGGGTACCATTTATGATTTTTATCCTATTCTTGCATTCGTGATTTATAAATAAATTTGTGTATGCATTTCTATATAGTATCCTTAACATTGAGATAAACTCCTGCGGTATATTAAAATAAGGTAATGTATCAAATAAATAATCCAAATTAACCCTATCAAATGCTTTCTGAGCATCAATAATTAGGGCATACAAATTCAGGTTTTTATATTTCACATAAGAGATTAAGGTATGGAGCGTTAAGGTATTATCCGTGGTTTGCCTCCCATCCATAAACCCCGCCTGTTCCTCTGATATTATTGGGTTTATTACCTTTTTCAGCCTACTCACCAGAATGGATGTCATGATTTTCATGTCCATATTCAAAAGTGATATAGGCCTGTAATTATCAGGATTTTTGGAATCACCTTTCTTTTAATATCAGAACTGTCCTTGAGGCATTAAAATGAGGATCATTAATTCTATTTAGAGTGATATAATTAAAAGTCTGTGACAATACACTGCTCAAAAATCTCACTAAAAGATTTGTAGAATTCCGAGGTCAAACCATCTGGGCCTGGGGCTTTGTGAGGCTTCAGTTTCTTGATTGTTTCGGACACCTCCTCAACTATAATCGGTTTGATTAAATCTCTATGAAATTCCTTGTCAACATTAGGGAAAGTGATTCTCTGTAAAAAATCTTTTCTGTCTTTATCTTGCAAGAGTGTTTGCTTCTCACCATAAATCTGATTAAAAATTTTTTCAAAGGTCTTCATGATATCCGCCTTGTCAGTATATGTAGTATTGTTATAGTGTATTTCAGTAATTAATCGTGTTGATTTCATCTGGTTAATAATACGAGCTAATGCTTTCGAGGGGGTTTGAATATGATTTGCATATTTAACTAAATCTCTTTGTTCATAAAGTGACAAATTTCTATTATGAAGTAAAAATAGTTTTTTTTTACATCTTAATAGCTCAGTTTCTGTCTGTTCATTATAGTTCCTCATCAAATCTTGGTCCAGTAATTGAATTTTAGTTTCTAAATCCAATTGAGTCTTCTTTTGTAATTTTTTATAATATGTAGCTTTTTGTATAAATAGTCCTCTTAGCTGTGTTTTAGCTGTAGCCCATTCTATATCTATTGGGTGTCTATTTTGGGAAATATTATTTAATGACTGTTTAAGTATCTCCTTGACTTCCATTAATATATCTTCCTTGGATAGTAAATATGGGTTCAAGGACCAATTATACCCTCGAAGCCTCTTAGTATCCATATTACTACTGTTTAAGGTTAAAGTTATCTTTGAATGGTCTGAGAGTTGTCTGACTTGATTAGAAACACTAGGGTCAGCTGAGATCAACACCTCTGAAATTAAGAAAAAGTCAATTCACCACATTTTATGGCAGGTTGAATAATAAGTAAAATTCTCTGCTTTCCTTGTGAGTGTATGTGTTTAAAAGGGTCATAGAGTTTGAAATCCATTTTCAATTCTTTCAATGCTACCATTGCCTGTTTATTGAACGCTGAAGAAGTACCCAACTTGTCTAATTTAGGATCTTGATAAGAGTTCCAGTCACCTCCCAACACTATATAGCAATCATTGTATGACTGTAAAATGGAATAGATTGAAGCTATGAAATGATGCTGATTAACATTAGGGGCATATACACATATTAGTACTATAGGTTTATCATAACATTTGGATGTGAGAAGGACCAAACACCATCTACCCTCCTGATCCATTTTCACATCCCTAATATCTCCCTGAAAGTGATTCTTAACTAAAATTGCCACCCCTGCACTATTTGTTGTTCCTTCCGTCACAATCTTCCTAACCCATTTCTTATCCTTCACTGACTCCCACTGATCATTAGTCATATGCTTTCTTGTAATAAAATACAACATGCTGATGATTTGAGAAACAAATGAAAACAGCTTTCTTTTTCATGTTCTGGAGTCCTTTGACATTCCAAGATTCTATTATCCACATTTAACGCTCATTAGAAATATAACTCGATATCTAATCTCTTTGAGCAACCTTAGAATAACATAAGTTGGCATATCATCAATTGTATGGAAGCAAAACTGCCATCCTATCCCTACCCAGTGCCTACCCACTATTCCTCTGGACCAGGATGAACATAGGTTTTTACATTACTGGAAACCAACTGAGTAACTAATCTACTAATTCTATTATTTAACAATGAAACCCCATGCAAAACCTACAACAACTACTTCTACGTCTACAAAGCCTAATTCTGACATTCCCTACTAAACACTACTTATAGGTAACTACAGCTCTGTACATATTTATGGATATACAAATAAACTAATTGTACCCTGAGATTCTAATGTACTTCAATTCACTTCAGCTTTATATTCAGCAATAGCAAATAACATTCTAATTTGTTGTTCTATACAGTATTAAATATTAGTTGACATAGAAAGCAGACAGTTATTTAACATTTCCCAACATCCTGTATCTACTGAATAAAATGATCTAACTACTTTAATCTGCTTTGTTCTTCCCCTACAACTTACCTACTAACATATTAATATTGAAAACCAATGCAGTTCAAAATAAAACTATAATGGCACTTTCATTTGTAATAACCATGTGTGAATAAGAGAGGAACCAAGGGGTTAAAATAAAAAAAGAGAAAAAAAAGCATGAAGGGAGCACAGCAAAAGGAGAAGAAATGAGAAAAATGCCTTAAATTACACATAAAAATAACTTCTTTTATGTTCTTTTATTATTATATGCACATTGTTTAAATCTGATCAACTAACCATTTTTACATCATTTATCAGTTAGAAATAATACCACCTATCTACAGGAATAAAGGAAAGGAGTAAAGAGAAGAGAGATATAGGAAAAAAAAGAGAAAACAAATATATAAAAAAAAAACTACAGTAATTTATTCTGCCACTACACATAACCATCTCCTTTTTTAATACACAATGCATTTCCACAGCGTTTACCTGCATCACTTTGACGTCACACACTATCTTACAGTCCTTTTCCTGCAAAATAAGTCCAAACAGGTTTCTTTTTACTTCGCCAGCAGTTCCTCTTTCTTCTCAGCTATTTAAACTGTAAAGGCAGTTCAATCAACTGGAACTACGAGATAAGATAAGAAAATAAAATTCCAGGCCTGCTACAAGAAACAGAACAGGCAAAGGATTTTAAAGCCTCAGATTGTCGTAAATGAAACATCCCATTCTCCCTGGTGCTGCAGAAAGCCAAAATGGACTGTTCACATTTCTGAAGATGGGACAGCCTTAAAAATCTTCAAAAAAGTAGGTCTTGCTTCTTTCCTTGTGCTTACAGAGTATTTAATGCCATCCACAGTAAAAATTAGGTTATTAGGATATTTCATTTGAAATCTGATATTTTTGTCAATCAGAAACTTACAATATGGAGCCAGCATTTGTCTAGATTGCCTTATTTGTGTTGGTAAATCCTGTGCTATAGAAATTTTATTATTTTGCCACATTATAGATCCACCAGATTTTTAATAGTTAACAGTACTTTGCTCACATCTTGGTAGTTCAATATTTTAACATAAACAGGTCTGGGTATATTTGAAGCTTGAGATTCTCTGTATGCTCTATGCCCTTTCTATGACCATCTGCTTAACAACCTCAGAGTCCTTGAGCAGTATTTCGAATATTTATGTAATAGAAGTGATCAGGTCATTATATTGAATAGATTCTGGGATCCCTCTAATGATTATATTGTTATGTCTGGATCTTGCTTCCAAGTCCAGAATTTTATTTTGCATCATTTGAATGTCAGTTCCATGTGTCTCTGTTCTTTTAGTGAGCATTAATATATTGTCTTCATTGGTAGCAATTCTAGTTTCTGCTTTCTCCATTCTTTCGAGAATCCGATTACATGTGTCACTAAATGAAAGTGTTTGAGAGGTTAGCTCTTTTAAGGCATCCTGTATAGGTAGCAATGCTGATTTGATTTCTTCCATTGTGACCTGATGATCAGATTTTGTTGATGGCCCTGTTTTTGCAGTCTCTTGCTGTTTGATAGTTTTCTGTCTCTTGATTAAAGATTCTTTCTCCGGTGATTGCAAAGCTGACAGCTTGGTTTTGGAAGTTGTAGTTTCCATATTTTTGTCCTCCTTTGACATTTCGAAATTCTGCACGAAGATTTATTTCCCAAAGAAAAGTTACAAAAGTGAGATCAATCAGTCCTTTGTTTGGTGCTCTGTTCAGAGTCAACCTGACAATCAGATCCAATCCTGCTATTACCAAGTATTTTTTTTCGATTTTTCTTTCTCAGAACCAAAAGTGACTTCTGGTCAATTAGTAATAACTGCCAATTAGTTTGTTTACTCTAAGTATAACTCCACAGGGTTGATTTTTTTCTCAGGTATTTGAAGAGCTGAAGTACTGCAGTGCTTATAGAACGGCAGCTATCTTTGTTCCCGTAAGGGATGTTCTACTACAGACATAGGTTAATAACTGCATCACTATGGGGGAAATGGCATAAACAGTTCATATATCCACATTCACTGTCAGTGTCATATTACTCTGCTATTTCACATATAAACTGTTCATTGCCCTTTTCAAAAGCCGATTTAGATCAGAAGCATGACACTCACTAGTGCAAATAGCAGCACTTTAAAAATATCAATTGCAATTCTGAAAGAAAAACAGTGATTAGTAAAATGTGCTGATACTACTTCTAAGAATTTTTTTTTTGTTGGGGGTGGGCTTTTTGTCTGCACTGTAGCTCAGAAGAAGCTGAATGTTTCAAGATACTTAAATCTCAGATTTAGTATATGAGCCGTACTTTTCCACTTTAAGTTACATAGTTTCATAGCTCACAAATGTGGATCTCACACCATCACCAATCACTTACAATGACTAGCAAATCAGGTATATTAGATGTTGGAATGATGTTTTCTTTGTGAACTGATATTGGCTTGGGTTCTTGGCATCACTAAAGCTCAAAATGCATACTTGTTACTTCATTTATTAGATAGTCTGTCTATTGTACTAACATGAGAAAGAGACCAACATGCCTTTTTCTATTTCTGCCTTGCAGTGTCTTTTTGGCTTTCAGAATCTATATTGCTATCTGTTGGCCACAGCTGTTAGATCTAGTTGACGAGTGAGGTTGGACTATGAGAGTCATATGACTAAGCATCTATGTCATTTGCTAATATTTTTTGTTTTCTCATATGCATATGTGTTGTTAGACTTTGGGAAAGAAAACGTGTACTGTTTTTCTTTGTGCATTTGGTAATACATCATCTTATTCCACAGTAACAAATTATTAGCTTCAGAAAAAGAATTTGCATATTAACAAAGAACTGCGTGGGTCTGTTATAAAATCTCTGTTAGCCCAGTAGGAGGTATCATATCACATTCAGTAATGTGTTAAATGTACACTAATACCACAGTGGACAACAAGTGTCCTCCAACATTGTATCACCTAGTAAAAAACAGACAGGCAGCATTGTTTAATGCTCACTGAACGTTCATTTGATGTCAAACAAGAGTAAAAAATGAATAGTAAACAAAAATATAAAGCGTGTGTGTGTGTGTGTGTGTGTGTGTGTGTGTGTGTCTGTGTGTGTGTGTGTCTGTGTGTGTGTGTGTGTGTGTGTGTGTGTGTGTGTGTGAGTGTCTGTGTGTGTGTGTCTGTGTGTGTCTGTGTGTGTGTGTGTGTGTGTGTGTGTGTGTGTGTGTGTGTGTGTGTGTGTGTGTGTGTGTGTGTGAGAGAGAGAGAGAGAGAAAGATTAAGAGAGACAGAGACTGCTCAACTTCTTTGTTCCAGAATTCATGATAAAGCCAACAATTGGGGGGCGGGGTTCTGAACAATATACAGTTGAAGCTCTAATGCCTGTCTTCCCAGACAACAATCTTCAGTGATTTACCAGAAAATCATTTTGATGGGGGGACAGCTAAAATTAGCTACAGTTTCGAGTGGGATTTCAGTGTCTTACACTGTATTATCTTTTTTCATTCATTTGATCACTATGAGACCTTTGAAGTGTAGTCAGCCAAGTAAGTAGGAATCATTGCATGTGTGTGTGTGTGTGTGTGTGTGTGTGTGTGTGTGTGTGTGTGTGTATAGTCAATAAATACTTGCACAACTTATATTTTGGATGTAAAATTATTCCTCCAACATCAGCTATATATGTTACAGCAAGTTTGAAACATTAGACAGATAAACTATTTTAAATAATTTATATATAAATATATATATATATATATATATATATAATATGTATATGTATATATATATATATGTATATATATATATATATATATATATGTGTGTGTGTGTGTGTGTGTGTGTGTGTGTGTGTGTGTGTGTGTGTGTATACAATTATATATTAAGAAAAAGAATACAAAACTATTTAACAGATATTCAATTATCTAAGCCCCATAATACCCTCCTCTGGCTGCAGCATCAGGCCTAAGATTACCTCTGGTAGATACTTATTTCCCCAATAATGCCTATCCTGGAGGGCATCATAGCTTATTTAATCTTCCTTTTTTTTAAAAGAAATGGAACACTATCATAATTATTTTCCTGTGTCTGATCAGGAAGGGGGAATGTAGATAATTTTATTCCCTAGGTTCTGCAGACACTACAAAATGTGTACATGTAAATCTAGGATATATACAAAAAAATCATTCTCTCACAGTATCCTGTTATAATAACACCTTTCTTAACTTTGGGTCTTCTCAGATAGTGTTTGCTGATTGCTGCAGTACTGTCAACCTCAACACAGATTCAAATGCACACATCTTATATATGATTTGAAAAAAAATGGTCAAATGTTGGTTATTAGACAACTTCAGTAATTCAATTATTTATTTGACAATACAACTACACCATTCACTTGCAGATTCAGCACTCTGTGATGTAGCTGATTAAATGACAGTCTAATTTCTGGTATTCGTCAGTTTTTCATTCAATTGCCTTTAGTTAGTCACTGGTCATGTTAATGAGAGGAAAGTTACACAAATCATAGATGTTGCCATGTGACTGCTGTAGATGAATGACTTGTTGGTAACAATGAGTACTTTTATGGATTTTGGGAGCTGTATCCTCTCCTTAAGACATGTTCTCTACTGAAGTTTACTTCATGATAGGCTTGATGATCATATAGCAGGAGTATTTAGTTGATGAGGTGCTGGAAATAAGACCTCCTAACTTCCTCTGGGTGTGGTTTTCACTATTAATCCAAGTTTTCTTTGCTCTAGACAGTATATTTTGCATAATAAGCAGTTTTCTATACTTGGAGCAATGCATGATTATGCCTCATGCTTAAGGTTTATCTTCTGCATTTTTGTCTTAAGAGTCTCACTTAAAGATAAAAATATTATTTTTTTGCCCTTCCTACACTGTATCTAAATTTGACTTTCTTATCAGATTAAAAAAAAGCATGCAATGGCAGTTGTGAGTCACTGCAAACTTTGAGAATCTCATGAAATATTGTTGACATTTACCCTTTTCTTAAGACGTATTGCAGTAGGTGGTTAATAAGGAAACTGCTGACAAAGTGGACTGGTGACTACTAAATTTGTAGGAGGTTAAAATATACTTAGCCGGTGGAAGACTTCACTAAAGTGCAAGAGAAATTAGTCAGTGTCAGTGAAATTCAGCAGAGCAGTAAGAGGAGATGAAAATGAACTCTAGAGTATTCCTCTGTACCTAATGTTTGGCAATGGCCTTCCTAAACAGACTCCTTGGGTTAAGATCCAAGTATCAGCACTGTGTATCCTAAATAAATAAGTTACACAGGATAAATCCGGTTTCCACGTCCCTTTCCTTTGTTTATATTCCTCAGGAGGCTTCAAAGCAGTTGTGCAATTCTGCAATACACATTTTGCACCCATTAATGCAGGACCAAATGTAGCCTGATGTTGCTGAGATACTGAAGAAAATACTTGTAAACTTTATTCCATGATAGTATTTTTCGAGAAATGAGGGCATCTAAGTGTTAAAGAAATATGAACTGGAGGATGTGATAAATACGAGCCAATAAGTGATCATCTTAGCTGTGCATCTCACTCATCAGACAAGTATGATGTCAGTAAGCTCTTTTCATATGCAGAGTCACTATTTTGTAAATGATCTCAGCTGTGATGAGGGATTGCTGTGGATCACTGTACCATATTCGATTTATGCTAAAAGGGACTGATCATGTCAACAGATACAATGGAAAATAAGATTTGTTCCTCTTGACATCTCATTATGTTCTTATGTCTGCCCATAAATGCACGGACGTTTACTTCCTTTAGGATGAGAAAGAATAAAATTGCATGCAGCATCAGGGGGCAAGTTTCTTCATATCACCTAACGAAATGACGGGATGCCAATTCATCAAATTTAAGTTAATCTGTAGGAAAGTCACTGAATGAACACAGGCAAAAATAAGTGCAATCATAATGCACTTTCCAGACTCTGCACTGGAAATTTTGTTTACTGAATAAACATATGTCTAGTGTCCACAGCAACAAAATATCAAACCAGAACTAACTCTATGAACTCAATGCAAAGGCACCTCACCATACACACATATACATGCATAGATGTGTGTGTGTGTGTGTGTGTGTGTGTGTGTGTGTGTGTGTGTGTGTGTGTATATATATATATATATATATATATATATATATATATATATATATATATATATACATATATATACATATATATACATATACAGAGAGAGAGAGATAAATATACATACATCCACAAATACATACACACACATGCACACATATAGATAGATTTATTTTTATTTATTTATTTATTTTACATGTGTTAACCGGGCTAGTCTAGCTGGATATATTTCCATTTTCAGTAGAGGCCCTTAGGAGAAAAGCTCCAATATAAGCACAACAGAATATACAAAACTATATGTACACAATATAAAGGATAAAAGATATAACTGTTAAACAGTGTCAGACAAAGTTTGACAAAATCAAGTAAGTTGTACAATACATAGGCAAAAAAATATACAATAGGTAGTATAGGGAATACTATTTTCAGCTCTGTCATTACAGGGAGAAGCTACAGGGTTGAGGAAGAACAGTGAAAGAGAGCGGTGAGAAGTATAGAATAAAATGATTATTCTGGATTGCTGCAGGGGCATAACCAATTGATTTTCAGATGGTTTTTGAGGTTGTGTTTAAAAAGAGGCAGAGAGGGAAGTAAGGTAAGTTCTATAGGTAAGTGGTTCTACTGTTTACCTACAGTGTTTGAGAACAAGGAATCCCCTGCTTTGTTGTTGGATAGAGCGATAGATGTGCGTGTGTGTGTGTGTGTGTTTGTGTCTGACACTTTCATGTCTATTTATTACACATTTAAAGAACTTTTAACAGGCACATATCTGATAGGATTATTCATGATAAACTATGGTAACATAGGGATCAAAAGAATTTTGCATATTATGTCAGCAATGTATCTGTTTTTATAAAGTATATCAGCAAATTACGCTTACAACTAAATTTTTACATAGTTGAAATATTTCTATTATAATTGATTTTACTGCAAACACCTGCTCATCCTGTAGAAACCAATAGAAGTTCCAGGCAAGGTGAGAGCTACAGTCCTTTCAAAGTGTCTTAGATCAGCCTATGGCCTCATTCCAGTGGGCTATCTGATATACCTCCCATGAAAGGCACCCAGATGCACCCTATCATTTAGCTAGACATAACCTTGGTTGATTCTTTTTAACACAGAAAAATATCTTAACTCTGAGATTTGCCTGATGCCAAATTCCTCATAGGATTATGTAACTTGGTTCACATATATTTTTAGGACTTAATGTCTATGTATTTCTGAGACCAGTACTTGAGTTAAATATCACACTATAGCTTTAGGCTATATTTTGTGTTTCATTTGTCTTATCATTTTTTCATTGTTGTGATATACATGAGTAAGCTATCATATGCTCGATTTTAGATTTTAGATATTTTTAATATTGTTTTTATCTATCTAAGCCTTAGTCACATATACATTCATAGCATTGTCCCCCTTTTTAGTTTGTAGTTCTATATTGATATATACACATATATGTTGTTTTCTATATATGTATTTTTGTCCATGACATATATTTTGATGTGTTTTTGAGCTTCATCCTGCCATATAACATTACCTTATATTCCAGTCGCATATCTTAAGTATGTAGGTCAAATACTCATTTATGTATATGTTATGTTATATGGGTTGATATAGCAATGGGATATATGAATTCCAACGGTATGTAGATACGTAATATTTAGAGACCAATGTAATTTTGTTGCAGCAATGCACGATGTTATCTACACACTCATACACATATATTTACATCAGAAGTTTTTAATGTGTTTGTGTGATGTCTTAGTTTACATGAAGCATTGCTCCAGGAGCTATTATTCTTGATGCTGTCGGAACTGTATACTTTGGATGCTTAGGAGCCTAATAGGGTCATATGGACTATGTAGCTACGAGTTCTAACTACATCAGGCTCTAGCATTCTTTACCATATCAATTTTGAAACGATACCATCATAATTGAGACTTGCATTTGAATGCAAGTCCTTTATAAATTAATGTATATATGTTTTCAGGTTGATCTACATAGAAATGAGTTTAAGTGATACTTTTGCTTCATTGAAGCTTTGTTATTATAATTTATTGCTGGTTTGTCTGGAGCTCTTTTGTTGACATCAACATTAAGATTATGCGTTCTGAATGTCTAGCGATATAGTAACGTTGTTTGAACTATATAGTGCTTGATTCCAACAATAATAGTTTTTTATACATAATTGTGCATTTTTTAAAAATTGTGTTTTGAACTGAGAAGAATGTAGTTGAGATATGTGTTTAACTACGAATTGCTTTTAAAACGCTAATTGCTTGATTAATTGGTTAATTTCCCGCCTTGCTGTTCCAGCAAGGAGTATATAATGGGTCTGCATTTTGTATGCAATGTTGTCTGATGAAGCGTGGGAGGACCCACGAGAAAGCGCTTACTTTTTGGTTTATAATAAAGACTTTTCCTGTTGGATTTTACTGGAACCTATTCATCATTATTTCCATCGTGGTTTGGTACTCCTTTTATTATTTTCTTCTGGATTTTCTTGCTTGGAAGGAGCACCTTTTGGCAGAACCGTTGCTTCACTTCTGATTCATTTTTTCATTTTTTGTGGCAACCGACCTGCACGTGATGGAGTTTGCTGTTAACACACCTGTTATCAATACTGAAGGTAGTCCGGAGCCGAGGGATATCATCACTTCATGGAAAGGGGGTTTTAAAATCCGAGTCTAACCCTTTATTGTCTTTGGACCTCTCCGCTTTGAGCGGAGCCCCTTTGATACACAACACAGGTGAGGACATTACAGAATTTAACAATCTATTGAGAGTGTTTGAGAATGATGTCTACCAGTTACAACGCTATACATGGCAGCGATTACATCTAGAGGCTTGCCTCCATTTTCGTGTGGTCCCCAGGGGTATGCGGGTTTTTTGCATGCCCACCTATGGGGACTCACACCCATTACTATTAAAACAGTGGCAAGAGCTTATTATAGTTAGGTTTCAGCTATATTAAGCTATTACTAAACTATTTTTCACCACTGGAGGATGAGCTAAGAATTTAAGTGGACAATATGCATAAGACTTTGACTGAAAAATTTACATCTGACTTTTGTGTTAATAAAATACATGTCGTTTGTTCACAAACCAGTGCCTATAGTGATAGGCTTAAGACCATTAAACATCATAAACTGGCAAGGGACTACAATGATTTTGCTAAAGGCCAAGTGTTTATTTGGCCTAGGTCTCACAATTCACATGTTTCTAATAATGGATTTACACCAGGCCTTATTGATGAGCCGGTGATGCCAGTGGGTTCGTCCTTCAATAACATCAATACTCCGGCTTTGTCTAGGGGACCTGTGAGCACTGCTGTTGTTTCCTCTGGACGTGATGATTTTTCTACTGCAGCAGTTGTTGCAGGAAGGGTGTGTGCTCCCTCCCACTCATTGAGTGACACACCGCCTCCAAACCAACAGATGTTTTTTGTGCAACCTGGTGTTTCTACCGCCAGTGAGGGAGCGGTACCTAAAGTAGCACAGCCTAATCCCCCTTTTTTACCATACAGAAAGAAGTTTACACCTCAATTCAGGGGGAGGTCAAACAGCCGTGGACCAAAGGACAGAAAAAGAAAGTTCTCAGGAGAGAAACAGGACTACAACAGAAAGATGAGACATTGACTGACCTTGTGTTTAATCTTTCTGATTTTGCCCTTGATGCTTCACATCTGGCACTGCTGAACAAGGGTCTTACTTTTATTCCTGCCAACTGTGCGAAGCTAAGTGAAGTGCTACTGGATTTAAGACTTTTTTGCCGTCGTTTATCATTGAAGCTACTGTTCAGAGATAAAGATGATAACTTCAATGTGAATGATGTGTCATTTGAATTCAGACGTAATAGCTGTTTTACCCCATCTATGCCATCTCATGTTGATTCTTTCTTGAAATTATGTGAGAAGGACCTTTATGCTTTGTTTTCTAACAATAGTAAGAAGGGTAGATTTTATAATCTAACTACTGATGAATCTAAAGCCTTATCCATGCTTAAGAATAATCATGATATCACCATCAAACCTGCTGACAAGGGTGGTGGCATAGTGTTGATGAATGTGTTTGACTATGAGACTTCTATGACATCCATGTTATCAGATGTTGCTACCTATAAGAGGATGAGTGAGAATGATATTACTTCCATTATATATAGTGTCCATGATGTCCTACATGATCTGTTGATGTGCAGACAAATCAGTGTGGAAATTTTTGAATATTTGTATATTGAATGCCCTGTGATACCCATCATAAAGGGCTTACCCAAGATCCACAAGGGCGTTTCACCTGTCCCTTTAAGACCCATTGTCTCAAGTGAGGGGTGGGTCTCCTTTCATGTATCTAGTTTTGTAGAGCATTTACTTAGACCTGTTGTTAACAACTACCCCTCTATTCTGAAGGACACCTATGATTTGTTGAACACCTTGGATAAGTTAACATTAGACACATCTATTAATCACCTCCTCATCACTCTGGATGTTAACAGTTTGTTTACGTCCATACCGAATGATTTAGGTATGCAATATTTGGATGAGCTCTTGGCTAAAGAGCATGACCTCAGTAATGATAGGAATATTTTGATTCATCAACTACTTGACATTGTACTTTACAATAATGTGTTCTTGTTTAATGGTCAACACTATTTACAACAGTGGTGGGTAGCCATGGGGACCCCCTGCGCCAACACTTATGCCAACCTGGTTGTTCTACAGTGGGAGAAACAGTTTTCATTTCCACATGAGATGTATGGCTTTGTTTAATTGTACAAACGCTTTGTAGATGATATCCTCATAGTATGGGGAGGAACTAGAGAGGAGTTCATGAATTTTCTATGCTACTTAGAAACTACTACCATGTTTCTTAAATTTACCAGTGAGATCTCATCTGATGAGATACATTTTCTAGATGTGACCTTGAAACTACATGCAGATGGCTCTATTGGGTCGACTCTTTACAGGAAGTCTGTATGGAAGAATAGCCTACTCCCATTTGATAGTATGCACCCCAGGAGTATGTTTCCTGGCATTGTCAAGAGCCAGTTCCTTAGGGTGCAAAGATTATGTGGTAAGGGACCTTCTCTTTCAAGAGAGGCCGATATCATGGAAGGTCTATTTCTTGACAGGGGATATGACCGCAACATGGTTCGTAGCATTAGACAAGATACCCTTGGCAGTCCAGATACTGAGACCAATATGGCGAATCCTATAGATCGACAGTTAGCTGTGGATAAAGGCTACCTTGCCAATAATAGGCAACCAGGACCGACAGATATGGTTAAATTTGTTACTAAATATACCAGTAATATTAATGCCATCAAAACTGTTATAGCCAATAATTGGAATATACTTATGACTGACAACATAACCAGAAAGTTAATAGGTGCCAAACCAGGCTTTGTTTTTAAAAATTGTGATAATTTGAAAATGATTTTGTGCAATGATCGATTTATTGTTTTACCCCCAATGAATTCCATGTCATTACCATATGGCACTTTTCCCTGTAATCATTGCAAACTGTGTTCTTTAATTGTGGATGTCCAAACTTTTTGGAATCCTCTAACTCAGTTTATGTTCTGCCCCAGATTTCATGCTACATGTGACACCAAGAATTTAGTATATCTTGCAACCTATAATGAATGTGAAGCATTCTAAGTAGGGTTGACTACCAAGAGGTTACAGGACAGGATATATAACCATTTGTATGATATCCGGAAGTCCAAAGAAACGAATGCTTTAGCTAAGCACATAATGGAATTTCCCCTACATAGTTTTTCGTTCAGGGTATTGCAAATATTGAGACCCAGACAGCGGGGTGGCAATTCTGCCAATGATCTTGTACTGACAGAATTAAAATGGATTATGCAACTTGGTTCACATATATTTCCAGGACTTAATGCTTATGTATCCCTGGGACCTGTACTTGAGTTAAATAATATATAATAACTTTAGGATATATTTTGTGTTCAGGGTATTGCCAATATGGGGACCTACACAGTGGGGTGACAATTTTGCCTAAGATTTTGCACTGACAGGATCGAAAATGATTATGTAACTTGGTTCACATATATTTTTAGGACTTAATGTCTATGTATTTCTGAGACCAGTACTTGAGTTAAATATCACACTAGTGCTTTAGGCTATATTTTGTGTTTCATTTGTCTTATCATTTTTTCATTGTTGTGATATACATGAGTAAGCTATCATATGTTCGATTTTAGATTTTAGATATTTTTAATATTGTTTTTATCTATCTAAGCCTTAGTCACATATACATTCATAGCATTGTCCCCCTTTTTAGTTTGTAGTTCTATATTGATATATACACATATATGTTGTTTTCTATATATGTATTTTTGTCCATGACATATATTTTGATGTGTTTTTGAGCTTCATCCTGCCATATAACATTACCTTATAATCCAGTCGCATATCTTAAGTATGTAGATCAAATACTCATTTATGTATATGTTATGTTATATGGGTTGATATAGCAATGGGATATATGAATTCCAACAGTATGTAGATACGTAATATTTAGAGACCAACGTAATATTGTTGCAGCAATGCACGATGTTATCTACACACTCATACACATATATTTACATCATAAGTTTTTAATGTGTTTGTGTGATGTCTTAGTTTACATGAAGCATCGCTCCAGGAGCTATTATTCTTGATGCTGTCGGAACTGTATACTTTGGATGCTTAGGAGCCTAATAGGGTTATATGGGCTATGTAGCTACGAGTTCTAACTACATCAGGCTCTAGCATTCTTTACCATATCAATTTTGAAACGATACCATCATAATTGAGACTCGCATTTGAATACAAGTCCTCTATAAACTAATGTATATATGTTTTTAGGTTGATCTATACAGAAATGAGTTTAAGTGATACTTTAGCTTCATTTAAGCTTTGCTATCATAATTTATTGCTGGTTTGTCTAGAGCTCTTTTGTTGACATCAACATTAAGATTATGCGTTCTGAATGTCTAGCGATATAGTAACGTTGTTCAAACTATATAGTGCTTGATTCCAACAATAATAGGTTTTTAAACACAATTATGCATTTTTTAAGAATTGTGTTTTGAATTGAGAAGAATGTAGTTGAGATATGTGTTTAACTACGAATTGCTTTTAAAATGCTAATTGCTTGATTAATTGGTTAATTTCCCGCCTTGCTGTTCTAGCAAGGAGTATATAAAGGGTTTGCATTTTGTATGTAATGTTGTCTGATGAAGCGTGGGAGGACCCACGCGAAAGCGCTTACTTTTTGGTTTATAATAAAGACTTTTCCTGTTGGATTTTACTGGAACCTATTCATCATTATTTCCATCGTGGTTTGGTACTCCTTTTACTATTTTCTTCTTCATAATAACACCTTTCTTAACTTTGGGTCTTCTCAGATAGTGTTTGCTGATTGCTGCAGTACTGTCAACCTCAACACAGATTCAAATGCACACATCTTATATATGATTTGAAAATAAATGGTCAAATGTTGGTTATTAGACAACTTCAGTAATTCAATTATTTATTTGTCAATACAACTACACCATTCACTTGCAGATTCAGCACTCTGTGATGTAGCTGATTAAATGACAGTCTAATTTCTGGTATTCGTCAGTTTTTCATTCAAATGCCTTTAGTTAGTCACTGGTCATGTTAATGAGAGGAAAGTTACACAAATCATAGATGTTGCCATGTGACTGCTGTAGATGAATGACTTGTTGGTAACAATGAGTACTTTTATGGATTTTGGGAGCTGTATCCCCTCCTTAAGACATGTTCTCTACTGAAGTTTACTTCATGATAGGCTTGATGATCATATAGCAGGATTATTTAGTTGATGAGGTGCTGGAAATAAGACCTCCTAACTTCTTCTGGCTGTGGTTTTCACTATTAATCCAAGTTGTCTTTGCTCTAGACAGTATATTTTGCATATTAAGCAGTTTTCTATACTTGGAGCAATGCATGATTATGCCTAATGCTTAAGGTTTATCTTCTGCATTTTTGTCTTAAGAGTCACACTTAAGGATAAAAATATTCTTTTTTTGCCCTTCCTACACTGTATCTAAATTTGACTTTCTTATCAGATTAAAAAAAAGCATGCAATGGCAGTTGTGAGTCACTGCAAACTTTGAGAATCTCATGAAATATTGTCGACATTTACCCTTTTCTTAAGACGTATTGCGGTAGGTGGTTATAAGGAAACTGCTGACAAAGTGGACTGGTGACTACTAAATTTGTAGGAGGTTAAAATATACTTAGCAGGTGGAACACTTCACTAAAGTGCAAGAGAAATTAGTCAGTGTCAGTGAAATTCAGCAGAGCAGTAAGAGGAGATGAAAATGAACTCTAGAGTATTCGTCTGTATCTAATGTTTGGCAATGGCCTTCCTAAACAGACTCCTTGGGTTAAGATCCAAGTATCAGCACTATGTATCCTAAATAAATAAGTTACACAGGATAAATCCGGTTTCCATGTCCCTTTCCTTTGTTTCTATTCCTCAGGAGGCTTCAAAGCAGTTGTGCAATTCTGCAATACACATTTTGCACCCATTAATGCAGGACCAAATGTAGCCTGATGTTGCTGAGATACTGAAGAAAATACTAGTAAACTTTATTCCATGACAGTATTTTTCGAGAGATGAGGGCATCTAAGTGTTAAAGAAATATGAACTGGAGGATGTGATAAATACGAGCCAATAAGTGACCATCTTAGCTGTGCATCTCACTCATCAGACAGGTATGATGTCAGTAAGCTCTTTTCATATGCAGAGTCACTATTTTGTAAATGATCTCAGCTGTGATGAGGGATTGCTGTGGATCACTGTACCATATTCGATTTATGCTAAAAGGGATTGATCATGTCAACAGATACAATGGAAAATAAGATTTGTTCCTCTTGACATCTCATTATGTTCTTATGTCTGCCCATAAATGCACAGACGTTTACTTCCTTTAGGATGAGAAAGAATAAAATTGCATGCAGCATCAGGGGGCAAGTTTCTTCATATCACCTAACGAAATGACCGGATGCCAATTCATCAAATTTAAGTTAATCTGTAGGAAAGTCACTGAATGAACACAGGCAAAAATAAGTGCAATCATAATGCACTTTTCAGACTCTGCACTTGAAATTTTGTTTACTGAATAAACATATGTCTAGTGTCCACAGCAACAAAATATCAAACCAGAACTAACTCTATGAACTCAATGCAAGGGCACCTCACCATACACACATATACATGCATATATGTGTGTGTGTGCGTGTGTGTGTGTGTGTGTGTGTGTGTATATATATATATATATATATATATATGTATATATATATATATATATATATATATATATATATATATATATATATACATATACATATACAGAGAGAGAGAGATAAATATACATACATCCACAAATACATACACACACATGCACACATGTAGATAGATTTTTATTTATTTATTTATTTATTTTACATTTGTTAACCAGGCTAGTCTAGCTGGATATATTTCCATTTTCAGTAGAGGCCCTTAGGAGAAAAGCTCCAATATAAGCACAACAGAATATACAATACTGTATGCACACAATATAAAGGATAAAAGATGTAACTGTTAAACAGTGTCAGACAAAATTTGACAAAATCAAATAAGTTGTACAATACATAGGCAAAAAAATATACAATAGGTAGTATAGGGAATACTATTTTCAGCTCTTTCATTACAGGGAGAAGCTACAGGGCTGAGGAAGAAAAGTGAAAGAGAGCGGTGAGAAGTATAGAATAAAAGGATTATTCTGAATTGCTGCAGGGGCATAACCAATGGATTTTCAGATGGTTTTTGAGGTTGTGTTTAAAAAAAGGCAGAGAGGGAAGTAAGGTAAGTTCTATAGGTAAGTGGTTCCACTGTTTACCTACAGTGTTTGAGAACAAGGAATCACCTGCTTTGTTGTTGGATAGAGCGATAGATGTGCGTGTGTGTGTGTGTGTGTGTGTGTGTGTGTGTGTGTGTGTGTGTGTGTGTGTGTGTGTGTGTGTGTGTGTGTGTGTGTGTCTGACACTTTCATGTCTATTTATTACACATTTAAAGAACTTTTAACAGGCACATATCTGATAGGATTATTCATGATAAACTATGGTAACATAGGGATCAAAAGAATTTTACATATTATGTCAGCAACGTATCTGTTTTTATAAAGTATATCAGCAAATTACGCTTACAACTAAATTTTTATGTAGTTGAAATATTTCTATTATAATTGATTTTACTGCAAACACCTGCTCATCCTGTAGAAACCAATAGACGTTCCAGGCAAGGTGAGAGCTACAGTCCTTTCAAAGTGTCTTAGATCAGCCTATGGCCTCATTCCAGTGGGCTATCTGATATACCTCCCATGAAAGGCACCCAGATGCACCCTATCATTTAGCTAGACATAACCTTGGTTGATTCTTTTTAACACAGAAAAATATCTTAACTCTGAGATTTGCCTGATGCCAAATTCCTCACTGGTTATATAGTGACTCTTCAATGCAAATTAACATCAAGATTCAGTATATATGAAACAAACCACTGTATTTCAAAAGGAACAATGAAACTACTTCAAACAAAATAAATGTTATTGTAGAGGGACAATTCCCTTTCCACCTCTATGTGGGAGACTGTGGCCCCCCGACTTCCACAAGTATAAACATACTGAGTTTATACAACAGTGGGGGAAATAAAAAAAAATCCCTTACCCCATTATCAGATGACCTTATTACAATACTTTCAGTCTTACTCAGTAGTGATGTAAATGAACAAACCCTCCATCCCCTTTCACTAACACTTGTGACCCTAAAATAAAATCCACCATTAATGTATTTTTAGTAACAACGCATCAATGGATAGCATTTTGACAAAGTGCAGGACTCATTCTGTCATAGAGGGTTATCTTGTCTGTCTTCTAAGTGAAACTAATTTCTGCTTCTTGTATTTTTAATCTCATCTCTAGGTCACAATCTAAATATCTTGATGATAGATCAGGATTGTGACCAAAGCTAATTGGAAAACTGACCCCAGGATTCATGAAGCTCGGTGAAAGGACGGTTTTAGCCTTGCGCCGAGCGTCCTCCTTACAGATGGTGCAGCAACACCATATGAATATTTTTGATGGTGCGCTGCTGCACCCTCAATGTGCACAGGAAACGTGTGCGAGTGCAGGGGGCATGTTTAAGTGCTCTATGGAGGCTTAAAAATGCCCCCACAGTTGCACAACCTACAATGCTTACTATTAGAGCCAGCCACTAATAATAAGCAATTAATTCAGTGTCCATGGATACTGAAATGTATGCTAAGCATACAAGAGTGTCCACAAACACTGAAATAAAATCAAAGTAGTAAACACACAAACATATAATGGAATGTTGAGCCCCTTCCCTAAAACTATCACAATTAGATTCCCTGTGTCCCTATTTTACATTTGTATTGCTTCATTACTGAAAGTGTAAGCGAAGTGCAGCAAGTTTGCTTGTCGTTAGCCTCTGCTTAGTGTAGCTTACACATCAAAATCATCCAAATAGAAAATAACATAAAGAATTAACGTTAATGTCAATAGTGTAGTGGTTAGAGCATTCATCTAACGAACAGGTATGCACAGTTTGAGTCCCACTATAGCACATATCATTTTCCATGTGGAATGTGTATATGAACATATTTATACATCCTTTTGCTGTATAACCTACATAATAACATGTAAATGTGAACTGGAGTACTGCATGGAATTTTAACTAATTCAATCAAAGTGGTAGTGTCATAATGAATAAGGCACTAGTAAGTAAGTTTAAGCACAAATAAGCAGTAGTAAACATATATAAGTACCAGTAAGCAAGTCTAAGTGTATTTCGCGAGTGTAAGCAGTGCCCACACACAATAAGCTTAGCATAATTTAACAAACTGTAATTGGAAGATAGCACAGCCTACTATCGCGCAAACATGCACACACCCGCTCACAACTGCTTAAAAGTGCTTTAATCTCTCTGTATCCAATGGCCCTTGTTCTGGCAGCAACAAAATAAATGGCCTCTGCAAAGGTCAAACCCAGGACCCTACACACCACAAATAATGTGCTTTACCACTAAGCCATGGCAGCTATACATAAACCTGATTTTATCACAAACATATCGTCCAGCATAATCATGCAACAGCATAGGAAATGTACATAATTATGTAGATGTATGTGCATGTGTATGTGCAGATATATAATACATATACTTTTATATATATATATATATATATATATATATATATATATATATATATATATAAAGGAAATCAACAGCAACCCCAGTATTATTTAGTGCTGTCGGCTTATGTCATATCAAGCTGGGCAGGGGTGAGCAAATCACTGCTGCTCACACCACAGGCAGGACACTACCAGTGGGAGCAACAGTGTCGATCTGCTAAGTCTACTTTACAAACAATCACAGGGTAGGCCCTGGTGGGACCACCCAAACATTGCTAGGCGGTGTGGATTACCGACCATTACACAAGCAAGGGCAGGTATGTTCAAAGACCAAATGGTGGGAGAGCCTGATGATACATGGGTTGGGACAACATACGTGTAGGGTCCCTAACACTGGGGAGATGGCAATGTGTGGAGGTGTATCATGGCTGTGATAGCAAGCGGAGAATTGATGGTTTGCGTGTATGTCGAACGCGAGTGGGGTGGAGGAACCATGGGTATGAAAGTATGGATCCAGGCGTGGCAGGGTTGGATGGCCTGGTTCTAATTGGACCGCCTCATGGAGGTCAGCGAGTTCATTATAAGTATATATGCATATACACATGCATACATGTATATGTAAAAGTACATTCTCAGTAATACATGCATTCCTTTTGCAGACATAAATGAAAGTGCCACTAGAAACCTCAACAGTAGATAGAATAATAGGTTATGCATAAGAGGGAAGGGACAAATCTGCAAAAATACAGAAGTGTGTACTTTGTTCGAAGTCAGTGCTGTTATCAAAAAATAAATTGTGAGGACTTTTTCACTATGACATAGTGTAATCATTTCTGTGATCTGCCTGCTATGGCAACACCAATCACTAAATCGGTCCTATTTGTAATATAATGTCGCCAAACTCGTACATTACTAGCTCTCATGTGTAATGTGTGTTACCACATAGTCATAGTTATTAATTTATTGTAGTCTCTTATTAATGGGAGTAATGATGTAATGAAGTATGGAGTATAATCTTGAAATAAAGGCATGTGTGTCCCAGGTGGGACAACCCAAAAATTGTGAATAGTGTCCTATTGGTCACTCATTTCACCAATATTTGTGAACTAAAAGTTTGGGATGTCTCAGGATATGTGGAGTGAGTCAACCCATGGGATGGGTCAACAGGAGTAGGGAGTGGCCAATGTGTAGTGGTGTGGATACACCATGTATCCAACTGGAGAATGGATGACTGCTGTGTCAGTGAAGTGTTGGGGGGGTTGTTTGGGGAACTAGGATCCATGGGTATATGGGTGTATATGAAAATGAAGCAGCACAGCAATAGTGTAGTGGTTTAAGCATAAATGAGCAGTAGTAAGAATATATAAGCACCAGTAAGCATGCTTAAGTGTGTTTGTGCGGGGGTATGCATTGCCTACACAGATTAAGCAAAGTAGAAGCTAACTGAGTGCAAGAAATTGTAACCAGAGGTTACAAACATATATATATATATATATATATATATATATATATATATATATATATATATATATATATATATATATATATATATATATATATATATATATATATATATATATGTATATATATATATATATATGTATGTATCTATATATATATATATATATATATACGTATATATATATATATATATATATATATACATATATATGTATATATATATATATATATATATATATATATATATATGTGTGTGTGTGTGTGTGTGTGTAGATATACACAGATATACAGCTATGATAGGAAACAGCACACAAGAATGACATATGTACACAGGCTATGCCAATGGAAGTGAGGGGCCCAAGCAAGAAACATGTAATATGTAGCATGACCCCCCCCCAGCCAGACAGAGGAAACATGCACACAAACCCATAAACAATGTAAATAGTCCACTGCTCCCCAGACCACAGGCAGGAGAGAACCAGAGGTGGGTACAGAGTGCACCCGTGTAATCTAATTTTGGAACACAGACAGGAGCGTCCCTTGCGGGATGCCCCAAAACTTGACATATAACCAAAGGACGTGATACGATGACAATTCTGGCTGGGGTGGGTACATACCCGGAATACAAGGGTGGGAAACCCTGATGACCCATGGGTAGAGACAACGTACGATATGGGTCCCGTGAAGTGGGGAGTGGGCAGCATGTAGTGGTGTGTTCAGACCAAACCTGCACCCAGAGGAAGGATGGGTGCTGTAGAGGAGGTGCGGGTGAGGGAACTATGGGTAGCTAATTATGGGTCTAGGTGTGCAGGTGTTGGCTGATGTGAGTCTATACGGACAGCCCCAGGGATGTGAGCAAAAGTGTTCATTGGGCAGAGGCGTCGCACAATGAGCAGCCACACCCACTACGAGTCCCACTGCAGCAAAGTCTAATCTACATGGCAAAGAACAGAATAACCAGAGGTAGATGTATATATGTAGAGGAATGTGTGTGTATATCTACCCATAGCTACATGGAGATATACCTCTCTGTCTCCGTAGTATAAATACATACATACAGAGACAGAATACATATACATACCCACATATAGATATATACATATGCAGACACCCATACACCCATATGTTGTTAGAGGTACATAGACAACAATATATAAATATATACATGTATGCGTACATATACAGATACATCTGTATATAGTAATATATATATATATATATATATATATATATATATATATATATATATATATATGTGTGTGTGTGTGTGTGTGTGTGTGTGTGTGTGTGTGTGTGTGTGTAAATATACACATGTAAATAGCTAGGATATGATACAGAAGTTACGAATTACATATGTTCACAGGCCGTGCAAATGGGGGTGAGGGGTCCAATCAACAAACGTGTAACACGTAGTATCAACCACCCCTATCTAAATAGGTGAAACATACAAACACATGATACAAGTAAACACATCACTGCTTCCCAGACCACAGGCAGGATACTACCAGTGGGAAGACCTGCCAGGTCTAATCTTGAAACAAAAACATCAATGTCCCTTGTGGGACACCCCAAAAATTAATGATCATCGGAGTCAGTCCCTGTAATGATTCATCCAACCAGGCTGTATACGTACATGGACCAGTAGGTTGTGCAAGCCTGATGACCCATGGGTCGACACAACGTATAACATAGGTCCTGACATGTGGACAGTGGGCAGTGTGTAGTGGTATGGTTAAACCCCCACCTGCACCCACAGTAAGGATGAGTGCTGTAGAGGAGGGGCAGTTGGGGGAACTATGGGTATCCAATTATGGGCCTAGGCGTGCAGGTGTTGGCTGGCACAGTTGTATTAGGACCGCCCCAGGGATGTAAGTAATATTCTGAAATGGGCAGAGCTTATGCCCATACCTCTCAACCCCTAAGAGCAAAACCACTGGACAGAACATAAACCATTGGGGGAACAGATAGTGACAGAAAGCACATATTCCACTTACAACCTTAGAAAGCTGATAGAATAATAGGTTATGCATTAGCATGACTTGGCTGAAGGATGTGGGGTCCTAAACCCAATTACTTGTCTGTATTTAATTGTGTCATTTCCCAGGTATTTGCCAGACAGGTGCAGATTGTAAGAGGAACACACCAATAGTATGAAGCAAACTCTGGACAAGCCATGGATTCTGTACAGTCGACCGGCATGCTTACGCCTAATGGGCAGCCATTCCTGATATGGGTCCCACCGCAGCACAGTCCAGTTTATATGGCTAAGTACAGTATAACCATATCTGTCATTGCCTAACCCACTACACAACACCTACGGACACATAGTCACAACACCCCACTGTAGGCATGTTAGCCGATGTAATAGGCATCACAGGGTATTATTGTAGTCCTCACCCCCACCCAGGGGTGTGAGTGTCTGATGCAAACACCAAATGCAGTGCATTTGCAAGTGCAGTAGCAAGCGGGTGTAAGCCTGTTTGGCCACCGGTATGCGAGTACCACACTGGTGAAGCAATGTAAAGGGTAACTGAGTGTAAGAAATTGTAACTGGAGGATAGCATTGCTTAGCTCCACACAAACCTAAGCACACCCGCTCACAACTGATTTAAAGTGCCTTAATCACTGTGTACCCAACAGCTTGTGTTCTGGCCAGCAACAAAATAAACAGCCCCTGCAAGGCTAGAACTCAGGACCCTGTAGATCATAGTCACAGTAGTGAACCACTACGCCATCATAGCAATACAGCAAACTTTTTCACAGTTACACAGCAAACTTTTTCACTTTTTCTAGCATGTCGAAGGGTCAGTTGCTAGCATCCTCTCCTGTTCAGCTGGTGAATCTGGGCATCTTGAGGCAATGTTACAATTGCCTCATGTACACAGACAACCCACTCCTTCTCCCACAAAACACAAATACATGTGAGAGATGCAACTATATAGCCAAACTGGAGGTTGAGCTCTCTCAACTCAGGACTGGCAAGACCAGACAGGAGGAGAAGGAAACCACGCACACCACAAACCCAGTTTTACATAGAACTATCACAACTGCAAAACAAACACATAAACACACAAAGACATACTCGGAGGCACTGATGAAAAATCTACCAAAACTACAGAGGCCTCCAAAGCAGACACCCAAGCAACTGCCACCACAAGACATGACATGCAACACATAGTTCTCAAAGTCAGTGTGCTAAACAGTCACAGCCCTTAAGGCCAAACACAATGCCAGACACACTTGTTATAGGTGACTCCATAGTCAGACACACTGACGTCCCACTCACCAGACTGAACAAGGAAAAGATCACAGTAAGCTGCCTGTCAGGCGCTAGAATCCACCACATAACACAAGCACTCAGGTCACTCCACAGCAAGTACAAGTATGACTAAGTCATTGTCCATGCCGGTGTGAACGACCTGAGACGTACCTCCCTGGACTACATGAAAAGAGACATAGAGGAGCTCTCAGATTATGTAGGCCAGGCCGGTATGACCCTGACCCTGAGCAGTATCCTACCCTCACTAAGAATGATGCCACAATACAGAGACAAAATGATCAGCTTTAATAATTGGCTTAATTACTGGTGTCATTCTAAGGGGATCCAATGTCTGTCTGCCTGGGATGACATGCTTGACAAGCCACGCTGCTTTGCAAGGGACGGCTTGCACCTGTCACCCCTGGGTTTCTGGATATTGGCAAAGGCTCTTGCCACCCCCATAGTGCCTTTTTTAGGCAAGGCTCAAATGATAAACCTACCGCCCTAGAAAACAAAAATGGAGAAAAACTAAGGGGAATACTGCTCAATGCCAGAAGTCTAAACCTCAAGATGCACACCCTCAAAGCCCTCCTCAGTATGGAGAACATCGATGTCTGTGCTGTGACTGAAACCTGGTTCAAGGCTCCTGAGAGCACCCCAGCACTATCAGGTTATACCTCATATCATGCTCCGCCCCAAAATCTGGACCGAACCACAAAAGGAGGGGGAGTATCCATATTCATAAAGGATACCCACACCTCCAGGTTAGTGGCAATGTACGAAGCATTGGAGACCATCCAGGTGCAATTAACCATAGGTAAAACTGCCCTACAGTTTGTAACATGCTACAGACCACCTTCTCAAACTCAGGAAACCCACACAGCCTTCCTGAAGACACTGGAGAGTATGAATGTCTCTCCAAACACCATCATATTGGGTGACTTCAACTACCCAAACATAGACTGGGAACATTACTCAAGCCCCAACACCCTAGCCCAAAGGTTCCTTGAGTTCATAAACTCAAATGCTATGGAACAACTAGTCACCATTCCCACAAGAGGAGAAAATATACTAGACCTGATCATCACAAACATGGGGACAAAATGCTCCACACCGAAGTATATCCCTCATTGGTGAGATCAGACCATAAATTAATCTCACTGGAGATCCACATCCCGCCCACCCCAGCAAAAGACCACAGTGAAGAACTTTTCAAAAGCAAACTTCACACTTCTTAAGACTGGAGTGGTATCCTTCAAGGCCCCCGAGCCAGTGGAAACCACAACCCACGCTGCTGAAACCCTTACAAATGCCTTCTACGAGCACCTCCAGGAATGTATGGATCAAGCAATCCCTAATAAAATCAAGACCCTTTCCACCAAAGGCAGGCGCCCGGTCTGGTGGACTCCAGCCATAAACAAACTCTACAACAAGAGGAGAAAGCTACTACATGACAGAGCAAAATCCCTAAATGGAAGGCATCTCTGATCAATACTAGCAAAAAACTACGATCACTCATAAAATCATCCAAGGCCAACTTTGAGAGAAAAATCGCTAATGACACAAAAGACAATCATAAAGCCTTCTTTAGCTATGTTAGAAACCTGGGTGGAAACTCCCAGATATGCTCAGAATTAGTCCAAAATGATAAAAAATCACTGAACCCACAGACATTGCCAACATACTGGCAGACAGGTTCAGTGCAAATTTCTCCTTCCCTCCCCAAAAGGAGAAATATCTATCCCACCAGAGTCTAGCCTCCCAAACATCTCAGATGCCCAGGTGAGAGCTTCTCTCTAAAGCAAAAACACAGCATCAATGGGACCGGACGGTGTCTCCAGCTGTGTGCTACACGAACTCAATGAGGAACTAAACCCACACATAAGGCTGCTGTTTAATCTTCGCCTTACTACAGGATACGTACCCAAAGAATGGCGACAGCAACTGTGGTCCCACTCCACAAAGGCGGTGCTTCTAGACCCTGAAATTACCGCCCATAAGCTTGACGAGCCTTGTCTGCAAAGCTATGGAGAGGATCATAATGGAACTCATAAATAAAGACATTGGGGACCTACAGACACTGGATCCTACCCAATTTGGCTTTGTCAAGGGCAGATCCTGCCTCTTGAACTTGGTCGACTTTTCAAACAGTCACTAAGGCCATTGATGAGGGTAAGGCAGTTCACACAGCCTACCTTGACCTAGCAAAGCGTTCGACACAATACCCCACTGGCATCATAGAAAAGCTCACCAGCTTAGATGTAAACCCATATGTCACAAGATGGGTTGCAAACTGGCTCAAGGACAGAACACACAGGGTTAGAGTTGCTGGTGCCATGTCAGACTCTAAGCCGGTCACGAGCGTGTCCCACAGGGCTCAGTCCTGGGCCCCCTCTTGTTCGGCATTTATTTTGCTGAAGTGCAGGCAAACATAGGGGGATTGTGGCTGACAAAATTTGCAGATGACTGCAAACTGGGCACCATAACTGACACTCCATCAGACACAGACATCCTCCAGAAAGGTCTCATAGAAATGGATAACTGGTGCCAGAGCCATGGCCTTAAGCTAAATGCCAAAAAATGTATAGTCATACCCTTTGGGAAAAACAAGGTAACCCCTAATTACCACATAAGTGGTAATCCATTAAACATGGAAGAAGTTATCAGGGACCTGGGGACCCAAGTTGACAGTAACCTCTCTTTTGACACTCACATTGCCAAAGTGGTTAGGAAGACCTTCTACATTGCCCACCTGATCATGAAGGGATTCACATCCAGATCAGGAGAGGTCATTGTACCCTGTACTCTTCACTTATCAGACCAATGATTGAGTACAATGCCCCATTCGGAATGTACCTTACCCGACACCTGCAGCAGTTGGAAAGACCCCAAAAGTTCCTCACCAAAAGGATAAAGGGGCTCAAACATATGTCATACGATGCCCGACTGAAGAAACTCCAGCTCTATTCAGTGCATACCGCCTGCTCAGAGGTAATCTGTGCCTGACATACAAGGCCATGTCCAACCCGGAATTAATGGACATGCTCCACGTCAAAAAATCCAAATCCACCAGAGCCACGAGAGCAAGACTTAAACCTCAACACGGATATAAATAGGACGTGCTGGAGGGACAGATTCATCACCCAGAGACTCCCTACACTATGGAACAGAATCCCAGTCCATGTGAGGCAGAGCCCCTCACTGACTCTGTTCAAGAGAAATCTTGACGAGTGGATGGGAGATCGTAGGTTTACCCAGGGAATCATCTCTGTATCACTGCTGGACAGAGGCACAGCAAACTAATGGGTATAGTATTCTCATCCTAAGGGGTGGTGAAAGCCACACACACTCTGGCTAGGCTTATAAATGCCCTAGGGCAGATAGCCTAGTATGAACCTATGAACCTATGAACCTATGAACCTATATAAAGGAGGTATCAGCAAACTAATCCTTACCACAGGGAAATCTAATCAAACATGTGAACTGAATCTATGTACACTGTAAGATTCTATAACCCACCACAGACCATAAATATATGAATTGGAGTACTGCAATAAACATAGAGTTGAGGTGTCACTGTAATAAAGTTGTGAAGTCCCCAGGACCCCATACAGTGTATGTACACATGAATCACAGATACCAGACACATATATAACCTGTAATGAATACAACATAACTTAGCCTTTTCAAAACCTGCCAATTACATTAAAGTGCAGGAATCCGGCCCTACTTAAACCAAAGAGGCGGGAATATGGTTCATAACTGGTTGTAGCATCCCCCTGCAGGCAGAATGCCTGGAGTGGGAGAAGGCACTTGCTTTAGAGCGCAGCGTTGGGGTATCCAGGAGTCCAAATTCATGGTATGGCTCCTGGTAAAGCACCATGACAGGAAACTACTGCAGGGCCAGTACCAGGGCTTGTAGTACAAAATGGAGGCCTGGGACATTCTCGCCCGTGACTTCACTAGTGCAGCAAGTATCCCCCAGACTGGTGAGTACATCAGGCACCACCATGCAGACCTGAAGGGGCAGAGGGGGGATGTCCTGGAAAAGTGGATCCAGGAAGCAAGGCAGATGAAGAATGCCCCAGAACTAAGTACTCCTTCCACTATGTAGTTAATAATTGCCTAGTTTATGTATACTATGGATAGGTATGACTGAATATCACTGTACTTCTCTGACAGCTGCAGATGAGCGTGCTGCGAACCAGCAAGCCTATGATTCCAGGCTGCAAAAGGATGCGTCATGAGGCAGGTTAGTAAATAGCCTGCATGTATGTCATAACAAATAAATGTAAGAGCCTCAGCAAGTGTTGTGCCAGTATACAGAATTGTGCAATATGCTGCGAATAAAGGTGTAACCCCTGCATTGCTTCTGTTTACTCTGCAGTCATATGTTGTTGTACTGTTGCAGTTATTTAATAGTATTATTGTAGTAAGCAGTGTTACCCACACTGTGGTATGCAGATAAAATGTGTATGAAGTGTTGCATAATAATGTTGGAAGTGCACACAGGTCAGTCATATTAGACTAAATACATTGCAAAGCCTCACAACAATTGCCTGATAGCATAGTGTACAGTCATCTTAACTGTAAAGCTTTTGTCAAACACAGCAGGGCTTCGGATCCCAGGAGTGCCAGTAAGTTGTATGCATAATCATTCCACACAACTGCACACAGTTTGTTAGAATGTTCAGAGAGAAAGCTGTATGCATATATACACTTAACAACTGCACATATTTTGCTAGAATGCTCAAATGGAAAGTGGTATACATATTCATACCCTTCAACTGTTCCAATCTGCCCAGTATGTCCTGATAAATGGCCCACATCACCTGATTTTTGCCCTGTTCCCCTGACAAATTAGTATGATGATCCAAGAAATGTAGGCAGCTGTTAATGACATATAACTGATAGTCAGACTTGTACATAGTCAGAGAATGTACATGCAAACATACCTGTCATCCCAGCATCTCACCCAAAGTGTATGACAGCAGCCTCAAAACATGTTGCATTAACACCTGCATCTTGTCAAGCCTGTACGTAAGACACAGGTCCCATACATACTAATCTACAAACATACAATTGTACAATATAATGCCATTGGGTAGTGTAATAATATATGTAAGGGACAGTCCACTGCAGCGACTATGAACGTTGTGAAAACTACAAGGATTTATTAGTTGTTAATTGAACTCTCTCTCTCTCACCCCTAACATATATGCAAAAATAACCAATTTTCACAACTCATTTGGTATGTCTATACTCCTAACCTTTGTTGGGACATATGTTCTTTTGGTTTATAAATATTCACATCTGTTTCTATGCATGTGCCATGTTAAAATACTCCCATATTGGTATCCTGTTGCCATCAATGAAACCTGCATGTTGTTGTAATGGCCACTGCTTACCCATATATGCATGTGTTCTGCCTGCTCTGCAACTATTTTATATCTGGTGCCCTGGGTAATGGGAATACCTATGCATGCTGTTATAACTAATCATAAATGCTGTTGACTATTACTAACCCATATCTGCCTTAAACATGCTGCAACATAGCTCGTATGGGAAGGCCAGTCCCAGCGGACCCACCTCCCCCACCTCGGCTGTCCATGGCACCGGGCACCAGCACATCTGGGGCCCAGCCTGGGACCTCTTCATCTGTTGGACCTGCACCACCTTCAGGTGGAACTGCCACAGGGGATGGGACTTGGTCCCCCCCCCGGGAGCAGGAGTGGACAGGAACCTGTCACCCATGGTATAGTCCAGGCCATGGTGTATAGGGAGCTTGACAGGGAGATTCGTGACCACCTACGCCAGCTTGAGGGCTGAGTGGCACAACTAGAGGATGAGCCTGCCCCTCCTAGACAGCCGGCAGCACAGCCACCTTCTGGGCTGTGAAGGTGCAGTGGTGACTGCCCAAGGGTGGGGAGCTCATTCCCACTGTATCCATTTGTGGGCTTATGGGCTTGCGACTTTCAAACACCCCTCCCCGTCCAAGGTGCCCCCCCATATGTGTTATATATCACCCCTGTATGCGTCTTGTTTGTCTTGTCTGTCATCCTACCCAACCTTTCCTCCCTGATCATACCTACTCTCCTTCCCCATCATCCCACTCTCACCTAAACATAAAAGAAAAAAGGGCAATTTGTTCCCGCAAAAAAAGCATGCCCCATACATAGCTGTCCATTTCGCACACGTGTCCACTGGAAACATGCAAATGTTTCTAATTGGCATCACAATATACTATTGTTGTCCTCACCCCTCTCTCAGGGTTGTGAGTGCCCAAATTTATTGCATATGCACAGCCATTGCTGTAGAAGAAATAGACAGCTATGGACCTTCTCTACACCATTCCGGCACATCCCTCGCTACCTTGCCTACTGTCTTTCCCTCTTTGTGACCCTTTTTCACCACTTTCCTGTCACCCCTTTTTTCTTTTAAAGAAATTAGTGCGGGGGTAAGTGGCAGTAAGCACTTTTAAGCAGCATTGAGCGGATTTCAGACTGTTTGCGCAGGGGTAAGCACTGCCTACACAGGTTAAGCAATGAAGAATGTAACTGAGTGTAAGGAACTGTAATGAAAAGTAACAACTGCTTACCATCATGCAACACCGCGCACACCCGCTCACAACTGCTTAAAAGTGCCTTAATCACTCCGTATCCAATGGCCCTTGTTCTGACCAGCAAAAAAATAAACAGCTTCTGCAAGAGCTCAAAACCAGGACCCTGCACACCACAACCAATGTGATTTGCCACTAAGCCATGGGAGATATGCAGGCATTGGATGTTATCACAAACATATCATCCAGCACAGTCATTCAACAGTATTGGAAATGTATTTCATTATGTAGATGTATGTGCGTGTGTTTATGTCCAGATATATATACATACATAGATATAGATATATATAGATATATCAAGAACATACCCATGTGACAACAAAGCATTAAAAAAGAATGAAAAGGGAAACACCAGCAACTCCTGTATTATGTAGTGGTGTCCTATGTAATATCAAGATTCCCTCTGACAGACATGTGTCATTAATACACGCACACATTTGTATATTGCCCAAATACATTACTTTGAGCATTTTATTTACATTGACAAAACAGTTCCTGTCCAATCATTATGTGAGAACAGTACTCTTTCAAGGTGCTGTGTGCAACATCATCATCATTAACAAGTTAAATGAGGTAACCATAGAGGGACTGGTAGTGTTGTGTGTACAATGGGGTCATCTGCATCACATGTACCTGGAACCTTTAGGACTCATGTGCATACAAGGATCATGTGCTGAGAGGGGTGAGGACAACAGTAGTATGTTGTACTACAAATTAAAAAGGTTACATGTGTCCAGTGGACACGTGTGAAATGGATAGCTATGCATTGGGAAAAGTTGTTCTGGGAACAGATTAACCTTTTGTTTCTGTTTTCATAAGGTGAGAGTAGGATGTTGGGGGCGGAGAGTAGGTATGCTCATGGAGGATAAGTTGGGTAGGATGACAGACAAGACAGCATACAGGGGTAGTATATGACATGTGGGGGGGATACACTTGGACGGGGAGGGGTGTTTAGCAGTCACAAGCCTATTAGCCCCCAAATGGAAACAGTGGGATGGAGGTCCCCACCCATGGGCAGCCACCACTGCATCTTCACAGCCTGTGCTGGGGGGTATCTAGGAGGGGCAGGCTCACCCTGTAAATGTGCCACTCTGCCCTCAAGTTGGTGTAGCTGGCCTCAAAACTCCTTATTGAGCCACCTACGCACCACAGCCTGGACTGTACAATGGTTGACAGGTTCCTGTCTGGACCTGCTCCCAGGGAGAGCAAGCCCCATCCAAAGTGGCAGTTCCACCAGAAGGTGGTACAGAGCCAACAGATGGGGAGGTCCAAGGCTGGGCCCCAGATATGCTGTTGCCTGGTGCCATGGCCTGCTGAAGTGGGACAGGTGGTTCCGCCGGGACCTCCAATCCCATACAGCCTATGGTGTTGCAGTTTTAACACAGATAAGGCTTAGTAATAGTTAACAGCATTCAGGATTATTTATAACAGCATGCATAATTATTACCATCAACCCAAGACAACAGATGTCATACATTTGCAGAGGGAGCACAACACATGCATATATACTGCATGACATCTGTCCAAAGCGTAGATGACTTGTGACTGCAGCTATTAACAGTAGCCCATTATTGGCATGTCACTGTGATAACCTCAGACAGTGACTGTCATGCCACTGTTTCATGTGGCGTATGTCCAGTCAGGGATGCATTGGCAGTAAGTCTCATCACTGTCACCGTGTACTGACTGCAATCCTCACACTATGCTTCTGCAGTTCACATATGTGTGTTCTGTGAGTAACAGAAGAAACAAATGGTTCCACACACTGATCAGTCCACATATGACCCTACAGATGGGGGGTTTCTTGTCAGTTATTAAAACATGCAGACTAGCCATTACCACACACAACCTGTTAAATTGGCAGTAGTCTGAATTAAGCATAGCTACACTTATATGATGTAGTCATGTCTGGCACATCACCCTCCTATCTTTAGGCTATTTTTCACTGTGTATGTTGTTTGGGGAATATCCAGATTTCATTTGTGATGCTGTTTACCAAACACGAGATCCAGGATCGACTCACAGTGACAAACACCAACATATTGTTCCTAGATATTGTACTGTGTTTCCATGCAATTGGCTATTGGAATGTCACCATAGCCATTCCACATGCAATCAGCTAGAGGAGGAATGCAATAGGTGCAGAGGCCATCACCTGATCATAACCATCACTTACAAAACACAAGCTACTGCTGAGAAGGTGTACATCTCCACACCCATCAGAGAGTGTGTGGGAGGGACAGACAGAGGCAAAGTACATCAGAGAAGGGCTGGGAGATTAAAATCTAAACATATTCTGTCACACACCTACCATTACAGGGGTTCAAACCCCTGACTGCCTAGCCATTTCTATTACAAGTGCATGCAGTTACTCCATGTGCCACATAGCTGACATGTGGGTGTGCTGTAAGAACATATATGTGTGTTGGTGAGTGACATCTGCAACAGAGATATAGTAGACATACATTAGGTGCAGCAGACATGGCTGTCCACATGAACAGATGTCGTTGTCAACACAACCATACTCTCTAAGGGACTCAGACACATTGGCATACTTTGGCAGGCTCACAAATACACTTCCTAACTACTTAGTTTGCCACACTACAGTAATGCACAGGTATTACATGCACCACAGGGGTTATCCTGAGGTTCTATGGGCTAGGGCATGTGAACATGTCTGACATCAGTCAGTATGCCAATGGGAGTTATACTGGGTGTGACTGTGGTTGAGAACATCATACCTCCCATGCAGACACAAGGCACAAGTGCTGACATGCATATGTGCATTGCTTCATGGGTGTGTAGTGGTTGGCTGTGCATGATGGCTGTACAAGGCTGGGTGAGTGGTAATCCTTGGCATCAGGCCACCTGACAATGGTCTGCAGTGTGGTTCAGGGGTGTAGTGTCTGCAATGTCCCACACAGATGGGTATTGTATTAACCATCCTGTCATCCTGGTTACTATTGTGTGTGGCCATTGCTTTGCAATGCATGCCATGTCTGTGTTTGATAGTCCTTGACATGGACATTGTCTGGGATGTGCACGTCCTACATTCATGTCAAGTGAGATGTTTAAGTGTACCTGGTTTGCCTGGCACATGTTATGTACACAGACTGTTATCATCAGATGTGCCAGTCCTGGCCTGGTGTGGCAGGACCTGCTAATAGACAGCAGGTTGACCCTGAACCTGCATTGATAGCATGATACAGGTATTCCCTGGTGTCAGTGGCATCTGTCCATACAGGGCATGTGTGCAAGACATTGTATGTCTTTTGTGGATCACATTTGATGGCACCACATATGTTGCAGTCGTCCAGTGGGGAACATAGTGAAGGAGCATTGTCCGCAATTATGTGCCTATTGTACTGGTGGACAGGGTGTCATGCCCTCTGCAGCCCACTGCAATCACACCATGCCTACTATCTGTCAACATTGTGCAGGGTACTAGCAACATAGCGGGATTTTCTAGGCAAGTGTGTTCGTGTGTGACACATGGGTTCAGACCGTATTCTGGGAAATAGTAGGGTTGGTTATTTTGTTCACCAGGCCTTTTGCCAGATGTAGGGGTATGGCTTGCCAACCCAGTCTCTTGGCTGATTGAAATCTGTAATCCTCGTGAGGTGGACATTGTGACATATAATATGGCCACCATATAGGAAAACTACAAAACCCAAACATGTCCAGTGGTTAGACACTCACAGCCACTTCCGCACAGGCTCTGACTGACAAGCACACACCTGCCATGTCTTGGAATAGAACTCCTACCTAACTAGTTTATCACACTACAGCATTATGCAGTTATAGCATGCATTATGGAGATTACTGGGCTACCCTATCCCCAAAGGTGTATTTCACAAGGAATGATATCAGCAGGTTCACAAAAGTAGGGCATTTCAAATTTCCTGCAAGTCAGTAGCCCAAAATGCATTGCTCACAAAACAGACAGTGAGACTCACACAACACATCCACAACTGACATGTGTGGGTATAGAACCCATGACCAAGATCTATATCACACTACTACATGGAAATTTTATAGGACACACCACAAAGATTACTAGGGAACTTGTTCCCCAGAGGTTTATTTGACAAGGAATGACATCATCAGGATTACCAAAGTAGGGTATTGTAAATGCCCTGAGAGCGAGTAGGCTATAATGCATTGCTCCCTACACAGACATTGAAACACACATAACTGCCATGGTTGTGGATGGAACCCTACCATAGTTCTAAATCACACTCCAGCAGTACACAGTTATCCAGTGCACTACCGAGATTACTGGGTTATAGCAGCCTCATAGGCGTATTTCTATGTGGGTGACATCAGCATCCTTGCCAAAGTTGAGTATGTGAATTGTAAGGAGTGTGTGTACTCTAAAAAGCATTGTTCCCTTCTCAGGCAGACAGACACACACACACACACACACACACACACACACACACACACACACACACACACAGCAAGTGTGGGATTAGAACACCTACCAAACTAGTTTATCACACTACAGCATTACGCAGTTACAGGATGCACTGCAGAGATTACTGGATCATTCCAATCCCAGAGGTGTATTTTTAGGTGGGTGACATCAGCAGGATTGCCAAAGAAGGGCATTTCAAGTGTACTGTGAGTTGTACATGTCTTTAACTGTGTGTACCCACTGCTTACTCTCATGAAAATACATGTACACCCGCCCCATTCAGTCCTAAATGACATTATCAACAACCCTTACAGGTCGGGAACCCTGGACTATGCACACCAAGGTCACTGGACTTACCACTAAGCCATCTGAGCTGTATACATGTTTCATGGGTTTTATAATACACATTTTATAATGCACACTACAGCATTATGCAGTTATAGCATGCATTATGGAGATTACTGGGCTACCCTATACCCAAAGGTGTATTTCACAAGGAATGATATCAGCAGGTTTACAAAAGTATGGCATTTCAAATTTCCTGCAAGTCAGTAGCCCAAAATGCATTGCTCACAAAACAGACAGTGAGACTCACACAACTGACATGTATGGGTATAGAACCCATGACCAAGATCTATTTCACACTACTACATGGAAATTTTATAGGACACACCACAAAGATTACTAGGGAACTTGTTCCCCAGAGGTTTATTTGACAAGGAAAATGACATCATTAGGATTACCAAAGTAGGGTATTGTAAATGCCCTGAGAGCGAGTAGGCTATAATGCATTGCTCCCTACACAGACATTGAAACACACATAACTGCCATGGTTGTGGATGGAACCCTACCATAGTTCTAAATCACACTCCAGCAGTACACAGTTATCCGGTGCACTACTGAGATTACTGGGTTATAGCAGTCTCATAGGCATATTTCTAGGTGGGTGACATCAGCATCCTTGCCAAAGTTGAGTATGTGAATTGTAAGGAGTGTGTGTACTCTAAAAAGCATTGTTCCCTTCTCAGGCAGACAGACAGACACACACACACACAGCAAGTGTGGGATTAGAACACCTACCAAACTAGTTTATCACACTACAGCATTACGCAGTTACAGGATGCACTGCAGAGATTACTGGATCATTCCAATCCCAGAGGTGTATTTTTAGGTGGGTGACATCAGCAGGATTGCCAAAGAAGGGCATTTCAAGTGTACTGTGAGTTGTACATGTCTTTTAACTGTGTGTACCCACTGCTTACTCTCACAAAAATACATGTACACCCGCCTCATTCAGTCCTAAATGACATTATCAACAACCCTTACAGGTCTGGAACCCTGGACTATGCACACCAAGGTCACTGGACTTACCACTAAGCCATCTGGGCTGTATACATGTTTCATGGGTTTTATAATACACATTTTACTACAAGTATTCCACAGTACTGAAAACAAATGAGACAGTCAATTTGTGTACATATGTACAGTACCCTTGAATGTACTGCACTCTGAGAAACAACATAGACAAGTCTACATATCTATAACTAAATACATATATGCACTTACGGGATGTATACACACACGGATATATATATATATATATATATACATATATATATATATATATATACATATATATATATATATATATATATATATCTGCATGTACACAGACACAGCTATAGCCATATATATAAACATGTACAAACACCCTTTGTGACACAGAAGGGTTCCAAAGGAATTGATGTGCACACAAAACAGAGGCAACTCTTGTATTTTAACATTTAAATCTTAATCAGTTCACCAGAGAAGGGATGCTTGTTGTGTATGTGGAGTTTGGAGTGGGGAATGATGGCTAAGGAAATATACCCCGGGGATTATGGAGTTTGTGTGGGGGAATGATGGGTATGGAAATACACCCCTGGGACCACTTCTGTGTCACTGCTCAACAGTGGCACAGGAAAATAACATACCCAACAGTAGTCATTCTTGACTGTCTATTCCTTTCTATTCCTAACTATGTAATAATTTATAGACTCCACTCACCACAGATGACTACCATGATGTGCAGCATGTTAAAACACATGTGTATGCCTGGCTACAGGGTAGTCACACAAACACACACACACACACACACACACACACACACACACACACACACACACTTGCCAGTATTGTGCTTACAAGTCTTGCCTATGTAAAGGTAACTAGTAGAGTGGTATGCAGTTGGAGTATGTGCCACAGAACCCATACAATTCCACTTAATCTGATTCTGCTTCTGGGCTGGGTGACATCACAGGACTGATTACTTGCAGTGATGAGGGGGGAAAAGTGCGGTTTAGCAGATGACAAGGATAAAGGCCAGTACAAAAGGTGTTTTGTCTTTGGAAAGCAGTAAAACCCACTGTTATGACAGGATGCAGACACAAATACACACACACAACCACACTCAGCCATTTGCTGACGCACACACAGTTGCCAGTGGTGGGATCAGAACTCCCACCTATCTACAGATCACTAGTACAGTAGTACACAGTGATGAGACACACCACAGAGATTACATATTTCAAGGCAGTCAGAATGCCCTTCTAAGATTGAGGACATCAACAGGGATACTGACAGTTAAGATGTACATAGCTGTAAATCTGTGTGTTTAAAGTAGTAGTCCATTACAACCTGTATGCGCAAACAAGACACATCATCTGCAGGTAAGACATAGGTAGCCCTGAGAAGTATAGTTGTAGTACAACAAGTCCTGAACTGGAGTATGCCCATCTGTGGAATGGAAAACTACTATCACTATACAGGGTTACAGTGGTCATGCTCATACACATAAAATCACAGGACTTGTTTGGATGCATTGACTCCAATTACACAAGGTGACAGTAGGCATGCTCATACACTTAGTAGCACAGGGCCGTTTGGGATGCACTCTGACTACAATTACACAAGGTTATACTGGGCATGCTCATACACTCAGAAACAAAAGGCTTGTTTGTATGCACTGACTCAAATTACACAAGGTGGCAGTGGGTACGCTCATACACTTAGTAGCACAGAGCTGTTTGGGATGCACTCTGATTCTAACCACAGAAGGCCACAGTGCGCATGCTCATACACTTAGATGTACAGAACACATTGTAATGAACTCCTATTGTAGACACACATGTTTACAACTATGTACATCTTAACTGTCAGTATATATGCACATCATGCAGGTTTACTACCAGATACCTCTATGTGGCCCATAAATGATATATCTGCGTCTGTGCTGTGTGATAAACATGCATACATGTACTGCCATATATATGTGAAGTATACACAATCATGCATGTGTGGAAGTGACAGACAATTGGTTAACTGGGACACACAGGTGGATGCAAAGTACAGCATGTGTCACACACATTGCTGCACTGAAAGGCATACATTGATATCAGGTTGTGGACAGTGGCATTATACTTGGAACAGTGATGTGCAAGCATGATATGCAAGCCCCATTGTCTAATGGTACTGAGGTGCAGGTGTCACGATGACCTCTCCCGGCTGTGTTACTAGTTGTCATAATTAGCAGGACTGATCTACTAAGTATATCTGACATTGGTCATCTACACTACGTCTGCTGCTATCCATCACCTTAGATGTAGCATTTGATACCAAGCACAATACTGACACTCTCAGTGATATCATGGTATGAGTGGCAACTGCTTGACCAAAACAATGAGCCAATGTCCTGCTGTAATTATGAGGTTGTCCAGTGTCTGTCATTCTGGGATGACATGACTGAAAGAAGACAAGCCTTTGTCACAGATCACATGCATCCATAAGTCAAGTGAGTGTGGATAATACCTAGGTCGCATTTATCCATATAGTGCCATTCCAAGGCAAGTGTCCTAAACACAAAAGTAACACCCTGACACCTACAAGACAATTGCATTGGATGCTTATGCTAACCAGTGCTAGATGTGTGGCATTTGTAATCCATTTGCTCAATGTAGAACCTACAATGGGGAATACTGACATCTGTGCAGTGAGGGACACCTGGCTGAAGGTTCTGTAGTGCACTATAGCACTACCACCATATAACTCAGATCCAGACATGTGGGCCGTAACACTGGTATGGACCACTCCAGGTGGTGTTGCCCACATATTCATAAAGGCTACTCTTAAAGACCACTACTCCAACATAATGCATCACAGATGAGTCAGGTACAGGTGACAGTGGCAAAAGCTGCATTCTAGGTTGTATCCTCATATACATCCATCACCATGTCCTCAGACTACCAACACACATCCATAAATGTGGTATGAAATAGTATGGTACAACACCAAATAACCTTAGACTGGTGGATTGTACCTAGCCCTACATCAGCTGTGCAAAGTACTCATGTACTGACACAGTTGTGTAATGTGTTATGTAATGCAATAATACCACTGTTTGTAACCAGGTCAGTTATACACATACCAGGGTAACTCGGATGTTGTCTGCATTAACACAGTTGACTGTTGCTGTACACAATTAAGCAACACCCTCATGGCTGGATATGACCTAGATGTACCTGCCCTGGATATGTACATCCCACACTCATAGAACATAAATGAAAATACCATAGCTGTTGTTGTCCTTTGTACATACAGGTGGCTACATTCATTACACACATGCACATGGAAGATAGGTCCATGGCTGCTGAATGCTAACAGCACATAAGGTTTGATATCTATTTTGACAGAAGTAATATTCCCTCTCTACTGGTCACCCATGACACCTATCATATCATACAACAACCCATGTGGCATGTATTTCATTAGACATGTCCACCAAATGCAATGCCTACAAACATACCCAAATAACAGGATCATAGGACCTACACACATGGCCTGTATTGACAGACTCAGGGAAATATAGCTATGCTCTGTATGTTCCTAAGAAGTTACAGGTGATATGTCCATGACATGTACAGCCATGTGTGACACACAGCTCCTACATATACCCCATGCCAACAATTGCAAGACATGCATTCTGTGTACTGTCTGGACATTAACCTTATTACCACAATAGCCAGAATGTGCTGGGGTGAGATGTTGACAAGCCACAGACCTTGCACATGCTTGAATAAGTGTAATGCCTAGCTCAAACAGAGCACATTGCTGGCACTCTTCCAGTAATTATGAGGTGTGTGTGTGTCAAATATGATGTGTGTGTGTGTGTGTGTGGCAAATATGATGTGCTCACTGTTGACCATTACAGTTCCCTGGCATCACAGTGGAACTGCCAACTAACAGTTTGTGGGATCATGACATGTAATATTGCTGTGTGTGTTTGTCTTGTTGATATGTGCTGTTGGCATAAATGTACACTTAGCTACTCAGTGAAGCTGGTTGTGTGTCTTACCAGTACATTAATACAACATCCATTATGGTGTAATGCTCAGCTAAGTTTCACACATGGTGTGGGGAAGGTGTGGAATGTATCTTCATGACCTGCTAGTCCACTTACTGATGGAGACTGCATATGTGTCCAAGTATTGATGTGTATTTATATTCCATGCGTGTGCAGTGTCTGATGTTTGAAGGTGACTGTTGTCTTAGTACATCATGCAGTTGCAATGCAGCCTCTACATTGCCAACTGCATATGGTGATATGCTCAAAGTACAGTAAGCTGTACTTTAGGTATGGACAGATGTTTGGACATAACTCCTAAGTGGTGGGGCTACTTTGCAGATGAATGATTACTGAGGACAGCTCACAGGTGTGTTACAACCATTCCTACAATAACCTGTGTAACTGCTAAGCTATGGTTTTGTTAATTGAAGGGGAAGACACACAACATAGAATACAGTAAGGGTGACACTGAAGGCAAATCTCTTGACACCTGTAACAGTAACACATCCCCTGTGCATATATTGTGCATATATCAGCACTGTTGGCAAAGGAAAGAGTCAGTATGCTTTGTAGTGCATGCAATAGTGCTATAACTCTGTAATACCTATCATGAGATAGACAGGTGTTTGATTCACAGTACTGGCATGTGTGGGTGTGTGTGTGTCCATATATGTCACGTATGGTGGGGAATACATCCCAAATGGTTTTCACTCTACTGTACATTGTTGTAGACATCTGTACAGAGTGAAGTGTAGAAAGCAAGACATAGGCAGGAGTTTAAATCTCACACATGTCAGGTGCCTGTATGTGTGTGACATAGGTGTGTATATCTTTGTGAATGACACAGTGTATATGTGTGTGTGTGTGTGTGTGTGTGTGTGTGTGTGTGTGTGTGTGTGTGTGTGTGTGTGTGTGTGTATAGCTGTCTGGTCCCTGAAATGAGACTGTATTTTACCATAGTGAAATGCTAAGACCCCTCCCCCATTCACTCAATGCAATCTAGTATCCCTGTCGATGTCATCAATCTTAGAAGGGCATTCTAACCACCTGTAAACATGTATGCCCTGGGGTGAGGCGTGTTGTTACATAGCCTACTGATGAACCCCCCCTCCCAACATACACTCACTGCATTCTAGTATCCCTGTTGATGTTCTTGATCTTAGGCCATTCTGCCTACCAGTACATGTGTGATCTCTGTGGCGCATCTTGTAATTGCGTAGTACTATAATGATGATTTGCACATAGGCATCCCAACAGTGGCAACTGTACGTGTGTCAGAGTGTGTGTTACTGTGTCTGTGAATTCCTGAGTGTGTGTTTGCATCCTGTCATGGGAGCGGGTATTATTGCTTCCTAATGAGCAACCACTTTTTCCACTGGCCTTTACCCTTTTCATCTGCTTAACCCCTCTTTTACCTCCTCCCCACTCCAGGTAACTATACCTGTGATGTCACTCACTATGGATGTGACGGCTCTGGCCACAGTAGCTTACTACACGGCTATCATGCTCTTGGATCATTAGATCAGTAAACATGTTTGAAATATGGGAGATTATAACTGTGATGTGGAAGCTACAAAGTGCATGCAGGTATTGTCATACAGACCTGTGAGTAGTCTATATTTACATATGGGACACTCACTGTAAACATTGACATCCCCCGACACATGCAATTACACCTGAAAGAGGAAGGCAGAACATCAAGATCAATATGCAGTTACTGTTCTAACACATGATACATACTGTCAAAAGTACAAAATGCATTCTAAAACTGTAGTACATGGTATGTCTGCTGACTGTCAACACTACTCAACAATGGTAGTCTACAATTGTCTTCCTAGTATGTTCATCCTGTGCATCAGACCATATGTCCCTGCACCGATGGTGTGGATGACAGGGATGCGGCACAGACATCATCATATGCCAGAGGCCTATGCTGCACTATTGGATGACATCAGGTGTGTGGGTTAGGTCCTTTTATCTCACTGGGCATGTGCGGATGTTATGCGTGTGTGTGTTGAGGTGCCCTACATTTGTTACTGGTGTGTATGTGTGTGTGTGTGTGTGTGTGTGTGTGTGTGTGTGTGTGTGTGTGTGTGTGTGTGTGTGTGTGTGTGCATGTATGCACACAGGTCTGGCATGTGGCTGGCCTACACAGGAGTATTATTGACAGCTGCAGACTGTACAGGGCAGGTTTTACAGTTCACGGTGTCCGGCCACGACCACGTGACCTGCGCCTGCCAGGAGTTGCATGGGCACTACCAGGCAGAGGTGCAGATTGGGTACTGTCTGATGACAGATGTCCACTGGAACCATGTCCCTGTTGGAACCATCCAGGACCACGTGCACGTGGCCTGCTGAGTCCTGGTGTGGACAGCCCAGCACCAGCTGCACTGCTGCTGCTACCGCCACTATGAGAGCAGGCATGTGATGTAGCATGTTCACATAGACCATCAACAGGTGATGTAGCTGGCCTATGTCCACATGCCCAACACCTCACTCCCACCAGATGTTCCAGCACAGACATTCCACGCTCGAGGATTGACATGCCATGGTCAGGGACTTCCACCATGTCACCCAATCGTCTATCCAAAACATCTGCAAGATGATGTTGAGCATTTTCAATTGCCTGGATATTGTCAGTTAAAGAATGGACAGCAGTCCTCTGAAGCCTCAGACCTTCTCTGTTGTGCCATTCAGCATGAGCCTGTGCCTCCATTACAGCCTGAAACATGCGTCTGGTGACACCAGCTGATGTGCTGTGTCTTGCAGGGGCATGTTGGCCAGAAGTCCGCCTACGAGCAGCCCTAGGCACATGCCTGTGTGGGACATCACCAGTCAGTTGGCTGGGATCATAGTATGCAGGCACACCTTCCATAGTCTCTACACATTCCTGTTCCATGCTTCCACCCGCCAATTGTCATTCCTCTATGACCACTGGTGATGGGGTATGTGTAGGCATGAGAACTGTGTGTGGGGATGAGGGGGATACAGGTGGAATGGCAACCAATGGCACAGATTCAGCCCCTGAAACCTCTGCCTGTGCCTCAATCATGCTTTCATCATCACTGCTAGAGTATGTGGGGACACTAACATCAAGTGGACCACAGGAGGGCAACACACCTACATCAACACCTGTGATAGGCAGACAAGAACTGTACATTACAAATTAGACAGCACAGTACAGACACACAGACATACAGACAGACACACAGACCCACAGACAGACACAGACAGAGATACATGATATGGCACCCAATGGCATGCAACATGCATGTGATATGGCAGAAGGAATTCAGCTTAGACAATTATAGTGGTAATTATCATACATCCCTGTGTTGCACACAACAGCATGCATGTGTTATAACAGAAGGCTTGCACCTTACGCAATTATAGTAGTAGTTGGCATACATCCCTGTGTTGCACCATTTGTGTTAGTAGGTCATCTGTCAAACCTGCAAAACAATGCATGCACTATGCATCATTGCACCGCACTGCCATATTTTGTGCAACATACCCCACATTTTAACAGACCATTGCTGACCTGTGTACATCTGCTACTGATGCTTTGTGTTGGCCGCTGCCCCTATGTGTGACGAGGACATGAGCAGAAGGGTATGTTGAGTGAATACTATGTTTGCTTGAGCCCTAGCTTGCATATCTCCCCCACAGCGGTGCATGTCTGTTCAACATTATTCTGCTTACCCCTGAGCTGAGTCTACAGACAATGTGCATGTGGCTGTACACACATGTTTGACATGGCTGTCCCTACTTTGCAATGGTGCCACAGACCAGCACAGTTTAACAGTACACCAGCCTGATTTGTGGCATATGACCTTGCCAATCATATGTAGTATGACATGTCTTCTGCTGACGTGTTGAATGACATGCATGCATGTTTAACACAATGGTGTCCTTACAAATATACAGTGAGGTAATGGTGTCCCAATGCAGGGACATGTTAAGCTAACATGGACCTTCAGCTGACGCAATGTTGTCAGTCCGCACTACAGACATACATGACATACTGCACATTGAGCTGATGTGCATAGCCATTGCAGGGCATCATGTGGCTTCACTAATGCTATACAGTGTGAGTTACAGACACAGTTCACAGCCATGACTGTGTTCAGATACAATGCATATCTAATGTGGAATGTGACCCACATCACTAAAGTATATACACACTAACCCCTAATGTGGAATGTGTGACACAGGTCACTGAAGGGTATACAGGAGCAAGCATGACAGTGATGTCTGACAACAGCAAGGTGAATGTACTGTATCTGTGGCATGATGTGGTTGTATGTGTATGTTGTGCAACACATGTATGCATTTGGACACTGTATAGGTGAAAGCTTTCATGTCGTGACACACTCAAGATGTTCAAGACATGTTATGTGGTGGTTTGATGTCATGTCGACACAAGCTGTGCACAGGCCTGTATGATGTTTAGTGTGTCACATATGCAATATCATCATTACACAAAGGCCATAGTTGTATTTTGTCGAGCCAATATACAACAGAGTGTACACACATATACATCCCTTCTACTGTGTGTGTTGCTTCATGTCTCTGGCCATCCTTCATGGCCATGTGTAAACATGTTTTGTCCAAAGGTTGTGATGGGCATCTATTCCACATGTAAGTGTTGTCCCATATGACATACATCAATAGATGTCATATGCTCCACTGAGGACAGGGTTATGCAGAAAAGGGTGGTATGTTTGGGATGAGAGATATGTTTTGCAGGATAGTTAACCAGTGTTGCAGTCAGTGTACAAAATGTTATGGACATGTCAGATAGCACATGACATTGTGTGACAGTCATACCACCATACATTATGTGTATGTGTGTTAAATGGCCACATGGCAGATAGCATGCAATTAATATGATCTGTGCATTATCAAGCCTGATAAATAATAACAATCTCACCTGCAACAGGCTGCTGTCACTGCAAAACACCAGAGGTACCTAAATAGGAGTGTGACAGCAGTAAGATCATTATCCACACCTGTGTGATAGCTACAGGGTGCAATGTGCATGTTAGCACATAAGCCAGTACAATAGTCTATACTATGGAGTATGCACATCTGTGCATACATAGAGTAGCATACTATAGTATGTGGCATGTATGCATACATATGATGTTACATTAAATATTGTATGGTAACACATGTAACTATATGAAATATATTTGTGTTCTATGTGCAGTAGTGACTTACCATGCAACTCGTGGCTCAGTGGTTGTGAGACACCCACCTCCACAATTCCAGCTAAAACTTGTGGATGGAGTTCTGCAGGTGTCCCCAGGTTGGCCAGTAGCTCCTCGGTACTTGTGAGTGGGGGCTGGGTTAGTGACACCCCACCTGTTGCAGATTGTTCCCTGGTGATTGCTTTTGCACGCTGTTTCACCCAGCTAATGAGGTCAGTGCAGTGTCGGCACACCTGCTGATAGGTGTGATTGTAGCCACCAGCACCATTTACCCTCCTTCGAAGTTTCTCCCACTGGCAATCCCACTGCTGTGCATCCTGTGGCACATGACTGAAGAGTGTTTCATGGTTGTCAAGAAGGTATGGAATGAGGATGGCATCCTCCTAGTGGGTGTATGGTGGGAGCCTGGCACGCGGCATACCTGGAAGACATAATGATGGAGACAGGTCACAGTAACTCACAGAGAAGTACAGAAGTACAGCTGCACATACATGTGTATTGCATTTATTATGATTACAAATATGTCTTTGCAAATCTGTATGACACTAACACCACTGACATGTTTAACTCACACACAGTTGACACTTACTGGAGACTTGATGTTATCACCATATATGTGTGTGTCAAGTGATGACATTGCTCATGCTCCATGTGGATGTTTTCTTGATGTGGGCATGTCTGTTTGCCTGTACTGGTGTCTTTACCTATCAGCACATGCCTGGATGTGTTCATATGACTGCAAGAGACCTTAATGCTGTGTATATGTCACATATATAGTCATACACAGCCTTAAGGGACATGCCCTATGACCCTGCAGATGTGCTCACAGAAAGTTTTATATGTATGTGTTTTGCAATATACATCTACAAAGCATTGTACAACTGTATAGCATCATGCCATGTGCAACACAGGTAATACATGGCGGGATGCTGTACAGCTGTACATGGCACTGTACAGCTGTATAGCATCCTGCCATGTATTACCTGTATTGCACATGTGAAACACATGGGACAATGGCTAGCTTGATGGTATTTGCAGGGTTGGATATCAACTTTAGCATGTATGGTCATAGCGAACTAGTAGGATATATGCCCTGGGCCATTTATGAGCCTAGGCTGAAAGGTTACCTAGCTGTAGCCAATAGACAGGTAACTTTCAGTGGCCAGTTCAAGCAGTGCCACAGAACTGATCCACAGGGTTACTGATATATTTGGCATGCAGTCATCACACCATGTCTCAAAGAGGGGTGATGTGCAGCTTTGCTGAACAGGGATGCATAGTATGGCAGGAGTATGTAAAATGTATGGGACAGGGATCTGTCAGGCATGTTATGATCCTTGTACTAGAAAGGTGGATGTCCATGAAGTATGTGTTTATTTGAAATCAGGATGTGTGAGTGTAGCATGTCCAACATCTCTGGGTTGGACATGGCTGTAATCAGGGCAGGCATTATGCTACATAGTGGAGCTAGGGTTTGGGAAGGCCAGTGAAGCCCATCTGAACATGGCCAATAACCCTTAAAGGAAATATGTGATCTATTATGGGTCACTTGAGTGTTGAGTATGGCTGAACAATGATCTCTATATTCATGGATGGCATGATTAGGGATGCCACTTATGACTACCTGACTGGTGTGGTGAAGTGTCTATCAAAGGAAAGACTATTGTCCAGCTGCATCCCATATACACACAGTTTCCATTATGTTGGCCACTGCCTAGGTGGTAGCTCATGGGTACAGGGTTTTTTTAACATAGGGGATGTCAACGAAATACTTAGCTGTCAGATTGTGGCCATACATCACACACCACACATCTGACCCACAAAGGCCCTTCTGTATGTTGCCCGCAGCACTCACTGAGTCAACTATTGCTCCTAGCATATAGTCATTTGCAAACGTCAATAGGCAGATGCCTTCTGTGTTAGTCTGTGTGGTATAGATAACAAAGAGAGGGATTACCAGGAATGAACCCTGTATTACTGTAGCTGGCACTGGTTTGATGTGCATGTATTAGTCAGATACCTTCTGTAGTGTAGGTTCTGCCAGCAGTCCAGTTGCCAACCAATCCTGTGACATAAGAATATACAGCTAGTTTACTGAGTGTAGCTGGAACACAGTACGGGTGATGGTGTTCTAAGACCTGGCAAGGTCATGATATGCTGTGTGAATCAACCTTACTGTCATCTACATCTGTACTGACTGCATCAAATAAGTTGATCAAGGTTCATGGCCTTACAGACCAGACTCAGCAGGGTAGTAGTGCATTATTCCCCATTATCAGTGGTGACTCCCCCTTTGTGGGGTGTGATAACTTTTGCTGTGCACCATTCAGTGTGTACACAGCCGGACATGAAGCCATGATTGAACATGATGTGTATGTGGAAAGCAAATTGTTCTGACATTTGTGTAAAATACACCCTGGGATGTTGACAGGTCCCATGCAAGCTGTATGTATGGCTTTAGAGAGTGCAACTTGTACCTGCATAGTTGTTATTACAAGGGCTCTGTAGTGTACATGGATATATAAATATGTGTACCTGTTGGGGGGGTGAGAGTGGGTTTAGGTTATCCAAGACCCTATTTGGATGAACAAGTGGTATAGTGCTATTTCTGTAGATGCAGTACTACTCATGCCATAGTGCTGTGAAGCACAGCAGGTCTTGTTGTTGCCATTACGATTCATGACACAGCTATAGAATGCTCTGTGGTTGGCTTCATAAAATGTGGCTGATTAGTTTCACAGTAACTTTGTGTGGTTTTATATGGTGTATCTGCATCTTACTGTGGCTGACCAGGGATCACCTCCATTCATGTGTGTTCACTCTTGCAACAGTTACTACCTTCTGTGGTACAGTTTAAGGCAGGGAACCACCTGTTTGCCTTTCTGTTTGTGTTTGGTTTAATCTTGGTTCTGTTTCAATGGCACAATCACTGCACTTATGTGAGTGCTTGAAGTGCATTTGTGTAGGATTCAGCATTGCACATGCATTGTCCCATCTGCATGGGTGCCATGACAGTCACCACTTTACTCTTAAGAAGCATAACATTGGCTTTGGAGACTGAATATGTGTAGCATACTGTTAGCCCTGTTTGTGTGACTATGGTGATCCAGGTCATTGGAGTCAATGAAATCCAACATGCATTGAGTACAGGTGTTGGTACATGAGTCTTCCCAGTTCATAATGGGATAGTTGAGAGTAGCCATTATTATAGTTTTCTGTCTCAAATATAATATTCCCCATTGCAGCACAATATGACAGTTGGGAATTCTGATGCATGGTGGGTGATCTGTCGCAAGGTGCAAATTGGAATCCACTTTGCTCAGCATAATGCATCTGAAGTTATGCAAGTGCAACTAGCATGGGGGTGTGCATATCCTTCAGGAATATGGACACACCTGTGGCCTGTGTGTTCCAATAAAGGATAATGGCCAAGAGGTGAGGTATGTGTTATAACATGGTCATGCAGGGGTGCTCTCCGGAGTGATGAACCATATCACAGTCACTGCACAGATATGTTCTCCATGTTAAGGACTGAAGTAAGTCAGTCCATATTGAGTTTCTGAAATGTATCATTGAGTAGCGAGACCCTCAGTTTATTGCTTGGCTGTCCCTGTTACAGCAGTAGATTTTCACTTGAACTTTGCATGATGAAGGCACTAGCCAGTATCCAGATTCCCAGTGGTGACAGGTGCAGGCCCTGTCTGGCAAAGCATCATGGTATGTCAACCATGTTAACCCAGGCAGAGAGATACTGGATACCCTTTGAATTACACCAGTACATTAGACAATTGTGGAAACAATCCTTTTGTCCCTGTACTGCAGTATCATTCTGGCCAATGGCAGAATGCTACCCAGGCCTTCGGACATACCTGCATTGTCTACAAGACCTGACAGTTCCTACATGTGTGTTTCCATGCAGTCCAGTCTACTGCATCACAGGTCCTGCACAACAACATGGAAAATGCCAGAGCTATGTGTATAGTTCAAAAGGTGGTCTGAGTGTATGAGTATGTGGCTAATCATGGCAGACAGGAAGCTGACCGTACGTTTGCCCTTGTATAGCTTGGTGTGTGACATAGTGCTAGAGTTTGCAGTCACAAATGAGTACTGTTGGACATGTTTCTGGCCACGTGTTCTGAGGAGTGGCACAATTTGGCAAACTATGTCATATAGTTTGTGTATTATGTTGTCTGTCTATTCTGGCTTGGCCAGATACTTAGAAGCCTCTGTGAATGTGTGTGACTTCTGGTGGTATGTGTGGGTGTCCTTACTGTGTTCTGGTAAGGGTATGTGTCGGTTGGGGTGATGAGATGCATGTGTTAACCTACACCTCATGACTGTCCAGTCCAGTCATGGCTGTAGACTGGACTGCCTTCCAGCTTACCCCTGTAGCTTCATCCCAGACAATGTGTGGGGTGTGGTGTTAGGTGGGTTTGGCAATGTACAAGGAATAGAGATTACATTCCCCAAGGATGGCCACATACACAAAGTTGACATTAGTAAACACCAGTAGTTGACTAGTGGACATGCCTGTATGAGCATTCAGTACTACAAGTACCAAGTACTGTATTTAGTTTACTTATTGCTTTTGAAGATGTTTTAGACAGTGATGCTCACACGTAAATATTTGTGTTATGGACGTGACAACATGACAACACTGGCTATTACAGAAACATAGTAGCTACCTTTAGCAGCAATCCTCATCCGAGGAGCACATCACATCCTGATAGTTGATTACAGGTGATGCAAGTGTCAGCAGGTTTGTATCCTTTTCAGGTATATACTCACATATCCACCAGAACCATGAGATCTGTTGGGCACGGACACCCACCCACAGAGTCAAGTATCAATAGACTCTGCTGCCACTATCAACATGATCAGGATATAATCAGATAGTGTAAGCCATCACTTATGAAGCAGCTATTACACATGGGCAGCAGTCTCCTACATCTTACACTCCTACTGCAGATGTTACACTGGAGTGAAAGATGATATGCAACATGTTTCATTACCAGTACTGTGCACAACCTTACATACAGTATTTGCAAGTGACTATTAGGTTGGCAATGAGAGGTTAGGCTACACAAACCTGAATATTCAACCAGTGTGTCTCTACTCTCAATATCCACTCTATGTAGGTGTGCACATAGCCATTTGTCCCAGCCAAGTAACAAGGGTCACTACACAGTTGCATAACATGTACACATGCACAGCTGTTATTGCTTGCAAATGATACTAGAGAGGTGGATATTACATGTCTTATGTGCATGGATAGTTACCTAGCTCTTCCAATTTTCTTTGCTATCATGCTGCTAAACTGTCAGATGACTACAATTCATATGTATCCTGTTATTGAGTACTGTAATTGCCAATAGGCATAACTAATGTTTGCATAACATAACACAAATGCTATGTAAAATGGAATACAGATCTGCCTAGAATACTGTACATTACACAGTTATTGGCACAATATCCCACAATGCAAATTATACTTGCACAGTAAGCCCACCTTTGATATGTTCATTTCACTAATACACCCATACATATGTCTACTGTTACAATATATCAACATACACTATCCCCTGTTATAGCACATACTTGTTGGACCAACCCTGACACTGACGGTGGCTGGAAAAGAATTGGTGAATTCCAAGCCCATGTATATCATCCCTTGTGGTGTATGAGGAGTTTGCCTTGTGACCTACAGCAGTGCACAAATAGAATGCTACAAGCATTACTGCTGCTCAACAATACATCACTACAAGATAGCTATTTCCACTATATGCATTGATTACACTGTAATTATTACAGTACAGGTACTACATACACAGACATACTAAATGTTATACATATCTTCTTGGTAATTGGAGGTGTTATTGACTGGTATTTTAATCATTTTCGGTTTATGTTTCAATCTTCTGTTGGGTATTTTGTACTGTTCTGAAGGTATATACAGATGGTTTTAATGTGTGACAAGGCATCCTTTTATAGTTAGAGATCAGTAGCGTGCTATCCTAATCACCAATTGGTGTTCCAAAGTAGTTAATTACATGTACATCAGCTGTGCAGCAACTCCATTAGCCAGTACCATGGCAACAGTGGAGTATAATTGAGCAGTCCACTTGGGCATTGTCCCTTTGCCTTACTTGTGAGGAAGACAGCCTGGAAGTGTTGTCTGAAATCTATTGCAACAACTATATGGAGACAAACACAAATATATTGTGTGTAATGCCTAGAAGATTTGTTCTAAATGTGAGTACTGCTGTTATATTTCTGAACATTGCTACTTGTGCAGGGTTTGTCTGTACCTAATACTTCTGCATATGTTTCAGTCTGGCCAGAATGGTTGACCAGCTCAAGGCTGTATGGCTATGCATATAATGTTAGGGGGTTTACAGTGTGCTCACCAGACATCTTTAGTTTGGTGTAAATATGTATCATACTGTGCTGATAATCAGTAATTGGTAACACTTCCTGGTAAAATTAATTTTCAACCCTCTGAAACAGTATTAGTTCAAACAAACCCTGTAACATCAGCAGCTGTTCCATTGTATAACAGCAACTATTTCACATAGGGCCATGTTAGTGTGTCTCTGTCCAGGTATGTCAAGGTTTCAGCAGATGTCGTACAGTGGGTGAATAATTGGTTATTGTATGATAGTATGTATTGTTGTAATTAGTTTGGGTGTGGGGGAGATGTTGGTAGGTATACATAGCAGATGCAGGTGTGTAGGAACTGCATTTATACATATTCTATATGTGTGTGGGTGTTCTTTCCCTATGTGAACACCTATCCCTTAGTGGACTAATACTATGGTAATTGCAGGCTTATTCATTAAGGCACTGTTAAATGCTTCCTGTATATCATGCAGGTAATGTTAGTCCTTGAATCCTTTTGGCAATACATCGGAATGTAATAAAGTTTTGCTAAATGAAAGATGTCTGTGTATTTCTGTCATGGATATTTGCAGTCATTGTAGTTGTGTTGGTGACTAATCCTATTTGGCTCATGTCCATAGAACATATTTGTAATAGTGTACTGGCATATACTCTTCATATGTTATGTTCATATTGTTTGGCAGAATGTGTGATTGCTATGCTCCAAGTTATACTCGGATTTAAACACTTCAGATGCTGTATACACACATGTATGTGTGTGTATATATATATATATATATATATATATATATATACGTATATAAATATAGATATATAATATATATTAGTGCATATGTTTATATGTGCCTCCATAGATGTATAGATGTTTTTAACCTATCTACATATCTCCATATATGTATATCTCAATATATCTACATGCATCTATGTATCTCTCTCTCTCTCTCTCTAAATATATATATATATATATATATATATATATATATATATATATATATATATATATATATATATATATATATATATATATATATATATATATATATATATATATATGCATGCACCTTTCATTGGGTACATGGTGGTTTGTCCTATTTCCACACAATCCTCCTTTTGTGTTTTAATCTGTCTGAATACACAACCAGCATAGGTATGTCTCAGGTAGCTTACTGATAGGTTACTCTGAGGATGGCGTGTGTTTGCTGGTTCTAATCCTGGAAGTGGTTATTATTTTACCTCTCAGAGCAGGCACTGGTAGGGGAAGTGTGATTAACGCACATTTACGCAGTTGTAAACAAGTTTGCCCATAGTCTGTTGACGATAAGCAAAGGTTACACATGTGCAGCAGTGTTTAAATGCTGCTTACCATCGTGAAAACCTTCGCAAAACCACTTACAACTGCTTAAAATCTTAATCAACCTGCATCCAACAGCCCTTATTTTGGCCCTCAAAATAAATTAACAGCCCTTGCATGTCTTGAACCCCGGACCATGAACACCACATTCAATGACTTTACCATAAAGGCATCTGAGATATGTACAAATGATATGGTGTTTAGAATATACATTTTACTAAGGGCATTCCTCACTACTGAAAACAAATGTGACAGTCAGTTGGTGTGCATATGTTTGGTACTTGTTAATGTTCATATATTTGTGGAATTAAGTGTTGCAATGTGACCTGACAGGGTGTATTATGGATGAGAATGGTTCTTGTTTTGTGTCCTTTTTTATTGTCCCCATACTACATCTATACCCCTCCAGTTCACTTATTGGACATCCAACACTGGCTTTCCTTGATGCATAATTTCATTACCCATCATTCCTCCCCCACCTCAATCTCCACATACACAAAAAACATCCCTTCTATGATGAATTAAGTTAATATTAATAGCTATAATACCAGAGCTGCATGTGTTTTGTGTACACTTCAATTCCTTTGGATTGCTTCTGTGTCACAAAGTGTGTTCATAGATGTTTATATATATGGCTATAGATGTAACTGTGTGTATATATATATATATATATATATATATATATATATATATATATATATATATATATATATATATATATATATATATATATATATACATACATTTTTTATCTCTATGTGCAGACATCACTGACGTATATGTATATATATATATATATATATATATATATATATATATATATATATATATATATATATATATATATAGTATTAATTTTTAACAGTTATACTTATGTAGACTTGTATATGTTGATTCACAAACTACAGTACATTACAAAGTACTGTACATGTGCACACAAAGTGACTGTCCCATTTGTGGTCAATGCTGTGGAATGCCCATAGTAAAAGGTGTAGTCTAAAGCCTATGAAACATGTGTACACCTCAGATGGCTTAGTGGTAAGTCCCATGACTATGATGTTCTTGGTCCAAGGTTCAAGACCTGCGATGCTTTAAAAATGTTTTATACTCTAGAATAAGGCTCATTTAATCAGTTGTAAGCATGTTTAAAAGTGTTTGTGTGACATTGAAGCAGCAGTTAAACACGGTTAAACAAAATTTAAAAACATATAACCTGTACGCGCAAACAAGGCCACATCTGCTAACTACTTAGGATATATACATTTCAGTGAAGTAACATCTCACTATGTGCTTACATAACATTACAATCTCTTTTGACTTTACTCTCTGGCACACATGGGTTTATATGGGTGTTTCAAATGTTTATTTTACTGAAGAATACTACCTAAATATGCAAGCTGTGGTTAAGGTATACTTTTTAACATGAAAAACATCTCTGACTTTATTGGGATTTGAACCACGAATGCACAGATACTATGCAGATACTGTAATCATTAAACTATTGACATTAACATTGCTTCTGCCTATTTCCTATTTAGATGATTTCTATGTGTAACCTAGGCTAAGCAAAGGGTGGTGGTGCCCAAACCCACTGAGCTTCACTTACTCTTGAAATCAAAACATAGCAAATAAAATGAGAGACTATAAATTAAATTCCTAACTACATTAGGCATAGCCCCTCACTGACATACTTCAAGAGAAACCTTGATGTGTGAATGGGTTACAGTATATACACCCCTGGGATCATGTGCCTCAGACCCATACAGCCAGGGGGGGGGGGCTCTCCAGTTTTATAGCTGCAAGACCTGTTGGGGAAATTGAATGCTGTTGATTTTTCATGTTAACATGCCCTTTTTAGATCACTAAGTGCCCCAATCACCTTCCGCCACCCCAGTCTTCAACAGCTTCCGGCAACTCTGCCTGGAATCACTTCATTGGCTATGCTTGACAGAGGCTCAGTTACTTCATCAGTGGTGCAGAGAAAGCCAACACACTGTAGCTATGCTTCTAAATGTCCTTGGGCAGATAGCCTACTACCTATCTGTGACCCTCTAAAGTGCAGGCCATTACAGACATAATATGTGAATAAACAGAGCTTTCAGATCACAATATACAATGAAAAATCACCATGTAGTCAGAAAACAGTTAAGTACAGCAAGAACATACAGAACACTGATACTTAATCACTCCAAAAGCCTATCTTGGAAGCTAGAAGACTTATATCAGTTTATGGCATTCTATTGCTTACCAGTAGGTTACCTATAGGAAAGATGAGAGACGAGCACAGATGGGAAATATGCATGCAACAATATGATACCGGCTTGCATGTGTCAGCCTTAGGCTTTTGAATACCAGCCAAAGCTATTGGCGCCCCCCATGGTGCCTTTTTAGGCAAGTCTCACAGGTGAATCCCACCTCCATAAACAACACAATAGCAAAATCAATGAGGTTTATGCTACTCAACGCCAGGAGTTGTAATCACAAAATGCATGCACTCACAGCACTCCTCAGTATGGACAACGTCAACATCTGTGCAGAAAATGAAACCTGTTTTAAGGCTCCTGAGAGCACACCAGCACTACCGGACTACAACCCATATCACACATTTCGGCCACAGAACATGGACTGACACAGACATGGAAGGGGTCTATCCATATTCATCAGGAATACCTACACCTCCAGGTTAGTGGGGCAGCATGATACCTCTGAGATCATCCATGTGCAGCTAACATCAGCCACACCTGCAATGCAAACTGTGGCCTGCTACAGATCACCCTCCATGTCACAGGACCATCACTCCACCTACCTGGAGACAGTGGAAAACATGACAGTCCTACCGAACACCCTGGTATTGGTCGATTTAAACTACCCTACCATTAACTGGGAAAATTACTCAAGTACTCACTTCCAGGCCCAACGCTTCCTGGAATTTATCACCACAAATGCCCTGTATCAGATGGTAAACTCCCTAACCAGAGGTGGATACATACTAAAAGTGGTAATCACCAACATGGGTGACAGGTGCACCACAGCAGAGTGTTAAATAAAATCAAGAATTCAATACACAGGAGGTTCAGATTCAAAAGTTTACTAGTGTACACCAGGAGGCAAAAAACGTACAAGTACAGAATTTTGTCTGACATGAAACAGGAAGCACACAATTTTATATAGGTTTAACATTCAAGCTGTGCCCACCTTACTGATGTGGTATGTCACAGGGCATCTACATGACTTTAGCTTACAGTCCTCTATTCATTAAATCTGCTGATGCTGTATATTTTAAAAAAGTTTTCCTCTGGTTACAATACGGTCTTGCTATCCACCTGGTCAGACATAATGTCTCTCTGTAAAGTTACTTCTTCAAGGTTTCATATCAGTTCGAATACAATAGCAGATTCAGTCTTTTAATACACATCTTTGTTCTCTGTTACACTTTCTCACACAGCTGCGTGCTATCTCAGTAATACATATACAAGGCCAAATTATCCCAGCAGGAAAGAGCAGAAGATTTCATTATTTCACACATTTAATTTCCTGACCCAGCAGATAATCACTTGTGAAAAGCATAAACATTAAAACTTGTTAAGCTGGCATCTGCCAGGGTCGAAGGTCAGCTTTGCTTCAAGCCACACTGCAGTTTCAAAACTACTTTACATTTAAACATGAATTAATCCTCTCTACTATATGATTAATAGAATAAAATGCATTATATACTACTTTGCTTTTAAACTAGCATTTCCCATATATTCGAATACACATTTTTCTAACATTTCCCCCCTATTAATACTTTTTATTCTATTTTGAAGTATGCATAGTGCCATTTCATCTCCCAACTTCTTCCACTTAGCTAGGTGAGTCATTCAATCTATACTTCAGAAAAAAATGTCATCTGAGATCAATCTTTCAATCTCAATATCTTGGTACAAAGTTTCAGTAACAGATACATCAATAAAATCTTTGATTAATCTTTTCACGCAGGGAATTCCACAGCAAACACATGCTGCTATTAGGAGTATACCCACACAAATGGCAATCAGAATATTCATTAGGATGGAACCCCACCCCCCAAATAGATTCTGGAAAAAGTCCATCAGTGGATTTGGGCCTGGTTCAGTCATGGCTGATACTTGCTGAATTACCTCTAGGTGGTTATTAATTTCATGCCTGTTATCTGGTATGTATGCACAGCATTCTTCTTTGATAAGCGCGCACGTATCACCTCTCGCCGCTAGGGTGAAGTCAAGAGCCATTCGATTTTGTAGCACAACAGTTCTCATTGCATTCAGTTCATCAGTTACCAGTTCTAGGGCAGAAAAAGTTGCATTACTCATTACTTCGAGAAGTTTCGACAACTTCCTCAGCTCCCAGATCGATTTGACTGCTCCATAGGCTGGGAATATTCCTGCCCAGGATATAACACTGTCACTCAAGTCCATATGAGTCAATTTGCTTTTGTCTTTCATGGCATTATGATCTTTCCAGCCAGCTTCGATCTTTCTGACTGGATTTACAGGTTTTTCAACTGGACCTTCAGGTTTTCGAGCTGCTTCTCTCACGTTTTGTATCTTACCCAAAGGCAATTCTGCAGTATGTCTTATTGCCGGAACCAAATAACCCAAAAAACAACTGCCGGACCAATTCTCAGGTAACCATTTATATGCCTTTTTCCCACAAATAAAATAACAGTTTTCTACTTTAGCACTAATACACATCAGCCCTGCATGAAACATTTTCTGATCTATAACTGACAATTGTTTAAACAAAACTGGATTTTTGCGAATGTCTTTCATGGTTGTTTCAATGAGTTCAAATATGAGTCATAATTACTATTGCAAAAAGTATTGCCATTACTATTCTTAATATAACATCGGTAAGATATGGTTATATTACAATTGCTCCAGCCCATCTGGAGGGTATCATTTTTATAAAAACATACAACTCCTTTTTGTGTGACAGGTAAAAATAAAGCTATTTTGTCCTGTGATCTCACAGTTCCTGTATCGAAGAGTAAATTCTCCCAAGTCTCATTTATCCCCAAAGGGACAGCGGACATTATCAGTCCTCCATATGCTGTTGGTATAGCTGTACAAACCCAGCAATTTGAAATGTTCATAGTCTCCGCATATACACGTTTCATGGCTAGGTACGTGTTAAAGTTTGGATGCCAGTCTATAGACGTTTCATCACACCTTCCCACTTTCACTTGTGTGGTTGTGTGTAGGATAAACCACAACAAGAGGAAAATTGTCACAATTACAGTCAATAAATGTACACTCAACAATATGATTATGCAACATCTCTGGGGTTGATCTAAATTTCTATTTGCTTTGTTTTTGGCCATCTCGGTCTGGTTGTATATCAGTCACAAAGTTTTTGTCAAGTTGAAAGTTCTTTACCGGTTTACAATGTGTCAAATGAACCCAGGACATCCTCTTGGCCACTCTAACTGCAGTAGGCATTGCCAACAGAACCTGGTACGGTCCCTCCCACTTTGGACTCACCCAATTCTTCCTTTTCGTCACTTTCAGCCACACGAATGTCCCAGGGGCCAAGACTGCTTCCACCGGTCTGGTCTGTTCCTTATCTGAAAAAGAGTTAAACTGCAAAACAGATTTATTTGTTAACAGTTTCCTCATATAACTAGCTAATGAACTGTCAGCCTCTTGCTCTGCAGGCATGAGAGCTTTCCACTGAGGCACATAATATGCTCTCCCAAAAACCATTTCAAAGGGAGTCAAACCCTTTACATTTGGAACCATTCTCATACTCAGCAGTGCCAAAGGCAGACAGTATATCCAATTCTTTTGGGTCTCCTCTACTAGCTTCCTAAACTTATTTTTGAGGGTACCATTGTACCTTTCCACCAGTCCTGCTGACTGTGGGTGGTAGGCACAATGGTTCTTTAAGGAGATACCAAAAAAATCTCCCAAGTTGCTGGATTGTCTGATTCACGAAATGAATGCCGTTGTCACTATAAATCCTTTCTGGAATGTCAAATCTAGGGATTTTCTCTTTTATCAGGGCATTCGCCACTGTTGCTGCATCTGGGTTTTTGGTTGGAAAAGCTTCTACCCACTTAGAAAACATGTCTACAATAACTAAACAAAACTTTTTCCCTTCACACTTATTCAATTCTATGAAATCCATACAAATAGTATGAAATGGGTATGGTGGCATAGGAAAACTTCCTTGCTTGGTTTTAAATGCCCCTTGTGCATGGTGCTTGTTACAAGTATGACAAGCTTCACAAAATTTTTGTGTATAATTTGTGAATCCATATGTTTGGAATATTTGGTTTACTAACTGTACCATCCCCCCTTTTGAGACATGGCACTGCCCATGGCTCAACAAAGCTGCATATCTAAATAAATTAGATGGCAATACAGTCCATTCTCAAGAATTGTGCCTCGTTTTACCCATTTTTGTTTTTCTGCTTTTGTAGTAAGTATCTGCATTGTTTTTAACATGTCTAAATCTAAAATCTCAGAGGGTTGTAATTCCTCATTCAAAAGTAAAGTTTTTGAGTCTGAGGCTGCTTGCTTTGCAGCTACATCAGCTCGTGCATTGCCTTTTGAAATCTTATCCTGTTGTTTTGTATGAGCTAACTAGTGAAGTTTTATCTAGTTTACCATCAAATTCATATTTGTTAACCCATTTCGTATAATACCTAACGTTATCGGAATGTTGTGATATCATGTATTTTGCGTCTTCGGTTAGGGGCGGATCTTGAGATGTTTTAGTGCACTGATTACCCATGGCAAAGAAAATGTTACGTAACCCTTTTTTATCACGTGATATCAAATTCTCAGTTCCTGTTCGCAGTGTATCTAGAATAACTGCCTACCTTATTCTGTTATCCTGATCTATGACCAAGTATACAGTACTTCCTTTTGTCCCTGATCTGCAAAACAAATCTTGACAACAATATACTGTAACCTAGTCCCTGATCTAAAACAGAAAAAAAGTAAATTCTTCCTACCTGAGCCTCCGGTATTGAACTGTCCAATATCCGCTCTTTGGCCACAGATCAGAAAGTGGCCAGCCTCTTTAAACGACAATTCAGTCGGAGGTCTTTTCACCCAAGAAGAACCTTTTCGGTAACTTCTCCTGCGCAGTATTCGACCACCGGTAGACTCTGATCTGCAGCTGTCCGATGGAATTCCGGCTAAGAAGGACCAAACTGTTAAATAAAATCAAGAATTCAATACACAGGAGGTTCAGATTCAAAAGTTTACTAGTGTACACCAGGAGGCAAAAAACATACAAGTACAGAATTTTGTCTGACATGAAACAGGAAGCACACAATTTTATATAGGTTTAACATTCAAGCTGTGCCCACCTTACTGATGTGGTATGTCACAGGGCATCTACATCACTTTAGCTTACAGTCCTCTATTCATTAAATCTGCTGATGCTGTATATTTTAAAAAAGTTTTCCTCTGGTTACAATACGGCCTTGCTATCCACCTGGTCAGACATAGTGTCTCTCTCTGTAACGTTACTTCTTCAAGGTTTCATATCAGTTCGAATACAATAGCAGATTCAGTCTTTTATTACACATCTTTGTTCTCTGTTACACTTTCACACACAAGGCCAAATCATCCCAGCAGGAAAGAGCAGAAGATTTCATTATTTCACACATTTCATTTCCTGACCCAGCAGATAATCACTTGTGAAAAGCATAAACATTAAAACTTGCTAAGCTGGCATCCGCCAGAGTCGAAGGTCAGCTTTGCTTCAAGCCACACTGCAGTTTCAAAACTACTTTACATTTAAACATGAATTACTCCTCTCTACTATATGATTAATAGAATAAAATGCATTATATACTACTTTGCTTTTAAACTAGCATTTCTCATATATTCAAATACACATTTTTCTAACACAGAGGTAAACTGGTCACTGGTTAGATCTGACCATGAACTATTCACTGATGATTTCCACACCCAACCATCTCCCCCACCCATGGTAACCACAGTGAAAACCTTTCCTACAGCTAACTTCACACTACTAAAGAGAAAGGTGGAGGTTTCTCAGCCCCCACAGTAAGGGAAAACACTGCTAAAGATACAGAAAGATTTACAAATGCACTCTATAAGCACCTAAAAGGATGTATGGATTGTGCCATCACTGGTAAACCAAGACTCGCTCCTCCAAGACAAGGACACCAGTCTGGTGGAACCCTGCAATAAACCGGCTATACAACAGAAGTAGGACAGTAGTCCAGAAAACAGCAAATCCCAAGAAGGGCAGACATCCATGACCAGTATTAGTAAGAAACTTAGGTTCCTCATGAAATCATCAAAGGCTAACTTCAACAGGAAAATAGGCAAAGATTTGAAAGATAACCACAAAGCCTTCTTTGGCTATGTCAAGGATCTAAGTGGTAACACACACATTTGTACTGTGCCGGTGCAATATAGCACAAAATATACTGAACCTACTAATATCACCAACATCCTTGCAGATACATTCAGTGAAAACTTCACCCCCTAAAGAGCCCACAACAATACCTGTAAAGTACAGTATCCCAGACATCAGAGACACACAGGTGGAAATAGCCCTCTCAATCGGCAAAACACAGCATCAGTGGAGGCAGATGGTGTCCCAGACTGCATCTTCCAAACACTACAAGACGAACTAACCCCCCACCTAATTAAGCTTTTCAATCTCAGCCTCTACACAGGCTACATGCCCATACAATGGCGCATAGCAATGGTTATTCCACTCCACCAAGGTGTAAACACAACTGACCATGTAACTACCACCCCATAAGCTTGACTAGCCTGGGCTGCAAAGCTATGAAATGCATCCTCATGGCACTCATTAAAAAAGACATTGGTAACCTCCAAACACTTGACCCAACCCAGGTCAGCTTGGATGAGTGCAGATCATGCCTACTGAACCTGTTTGACATCTTACAGACAGTCATCAAGGTATTAGATGAGGTATTAGATGAGGGGAGAGGTGATTCACACATATCACCTGGACCTCACCATGGCTTTTGACACCATCCCCCACTCAGGCATTATTGATAAACTCATCAACCTGTACATGAACCCTTACATCACATGATGAGTTGCCAACAGGCTTACACACAGAACCCACATAGTAAGACTAGCAGCCACCTGGTCCAACTCTTAACCAGTCAAAATTGGTGATCCACAGGACTTAGTCCTGGGACCCCTACTGTTTGGCATATACTTCTCAGAGGTACAGGCAAACACAGGTGGACAGGTGGACAATGGCAGACCATGTTTGGCAATGACTGCAAACTGGGAGCCATAATTGACAGTCCAGCTGACACAGACATCCTTCAAAGGGCCTCACAGAGACTGACATTGGGTGTCAAAGTCATGGCCTCGAGCTAAATGCCACAAACTGCATGGTCATTCCATTTGGGAAAAACTAAACGCCCACATATTAACACATAAGTGCCAGCCACCTTAATACAGATGAGGTAATAGGGGATCTGGGGACTAAGGTAGATAGTGATCACTCCTTTAACACTCATATCTCCAAAGTAGTTTCACATCCTTCTATGTAGGCCATCTGATTACTAAAGGGTTCGCATCTAGACATACTGAGGTTATAGTGCCCTTTACTCATCACTCATCAGTCCCATCATAGAGTATGATAACCCATTTGGGATGTGCCTCAGAAGACACTTCAGACAGCTGGAAGGTCCATGAACGTACCTCTCCAAGAGGATTACTGGCCTCAAACATATGTCCTATGCAGCAAGACTGAATAAACTCCTGCTTTACTCAGTGGCATCTCGTTTACGCAGAGATGATCTCTGTTGGCCAACAAAGCCATGTCCAACTCAGGCTTAATGGATATGCTCCACCTATGGGAATCCATGTCACAGTGAGCTACACGCTTTAGTGAGCTAAACCTTGCCACAACAATAACTAGAACATGCTGGTGGGACAGATTCCTGTCACAGAAACTCCCCATGTTTGGAACAACATCCCTAATTACATTATACAGAGCCCCTCACTAACACTCTTCAATAGACACCTTGAAGAGTGTATGGGGAACAGTAGATATACCAGGAAAGAAACAGCAACAAACCAACTAGTGCTCCACAAAAAGAAAAATAAATCCATGAACTTGCAAGCTAATAATGCAAACTTTTTATTCCATAAAGCGCTTTTCATCTGGCTGGATAGCTAGACTTCTTCAGATGCAATTAAATATTCAAAACACAGTATACAACATAACCATCAGTCAGCTGGTCTGCCCTATTAATTAGAATAGCTGATCAACACCAACCAATGCATATATATACCCTCACAGCCTAAACCAAAATGCCTTAAACACACATACCATGAATTATATCTACTTCTAGTTAAGTTAATTAAAACCTACTAACATGTTTTTTTATTTAATACCCATTACCGAGTTTATGTGTGTTTTAATCTCTGTTCACATGCATACTCAGTTACCTTGTGTGCTCTCAGCTAAGCAAAGCTATAGCCAATTCAACACACCCCTTTCTTGCAGCTTTGCTTAGCTATGGGAAAACTGGATTAGCAATGCTCCAATCTGCTTACAGCAAAGGTGACACACCCCTCTCTTGATGTCATTTTTATCTCAAGGGAACACCTCAGTGTTATAACACTATGCTATGAAGTGCATCCTTACACCAGCGGGGAATCTACACAATATGATCCTGTGGAAACAGCTGCAGCAGGAACAGCATGGGGCCACACAGCCACCCCACCATTGCCAAGGCCAGCACAGGTACAGAGTGACTCGGAGGAAGAACAACCTGAGCCTGCCCCTGTAGACAGAAGGAGGTGTGCCCAGTATGCTCAGGCCTTGGCAAAGAGGCAATGCATAGCACATACACTGACATGATAGGAACCCAGGGAATGACACCTCTCTGACTCACACATACAGTAAAAGGGATGCTAAACATGACACTAACTGTGCTTAACCATGTATAGGGAGTGTAATATGTACATCCAACATAGTCAGCCCTCCAGCACCATCCTTAATACTGGCACAACCACAAGGTAAGTCACTCTCACTATCATTTGCTGAATGTAGAAGTATGTTCTGCTGCCTGTATCTATGGTATGGATGTAATCATGTAAGGGTATCAGGTGGCTGAATGGGATGGCAGCAGATAGTACACACCTATATCGGCAGCATGAAATCCTTAACAAATACTGGTGTCAACATAGTAGGCAGTACTAGACAAGGTGACAAAACCCACTGCAGGACATGTTGTGGGCCACAATTGTGTCCATAGGGCACACACATGCATGTCAGTGAGGCTCACATACCCAACAAAAGTCTCAGCCAGCAGGACAGGTGTAGACAAACACAAAGAAAGGCTGTGCTAAGGCCTCTAATTGATGGCTATGGAGAACAGCCCCCCTCCAGACCTACACAGACATACTACAACAGGTCAGGCAGTGGGATGATAGTTCTGAAAGGTAAGAAGTCTGAAACTGAAATGTAGGTCAATAAAACCTAAGATCTGTACTCTACTGATATGCATCTAGTATGCATGATAGGTCAGAATACAAAATGAAATAGAAGCCAACAGAGTACCTGAAATACCAGTACAGTCATAGCAAATGTTTACAGTTGTCAGATGTGCCCCCCCTACAATCCTATGTAGAAATGTAGTAAGATGTACGTGTAGGTATAATAACAGTGGAGCACAGATTACCTGAGCTGGCCAATGTAGCAGAATAGATTGTTGCACGTGTACAATATGCAGGGCTCTGTGTGTTAGGTTGTTGTGTGTTGTAGATTGTGTGAAAGTGGTCAGCATGTAGGCATGGAGAGTTGGGTCTCGGTGGCCAATGGCCAGTACTGTTGATGACATGGCCAAGTTTTCACAACTGCAGTGCCAAACACAAAGCATCCCAGCAAGACCCAATCCAGCAGTAATCCATACTAATTATTTGGATATAATAACTGTCACCATCTGAAAGATGGACATGGCATGAATGTGGGCCAAGACATACAAATAGTACACAGGTGGAAGTACCCTAGACAGAGAGTGTATAAAATGTTACTGTCAAATGGACACACCTTTGGAATTATACATACAGGTTACTAGCACATTAGTTGGCTGTGTAGCATGGGATACTGATGTAGTCTGACCAAACACTGGCAGTCCACAAAAGGCACAGGTATGAAGTACTGAGAAACCACTGATGTCCTTGCACAAGCCAGCATAAGTGGAATGCCCCACGTATACCTGTGAGTCAGCTGCAAGTGGCTTCCATAGAACACATGCACACAGCTCACAGGTACCTCACAGGTCATATCTCTGCTGTTGAAAATTAGTACAATATGACCCCCATCTCTGTATGGAAATAGCCACAGAATGCAGCATGCTGAAGGGGTGTCCCATGCAGGTGTGTCCCTAGCTGTAAGCAGCACCCTGCCTGCATCCACACCAATGGTTCAGTAAGGACAGAAACTATTGACATTAACACCTTGCACACCTACCCTGTCACCCAGGGGGAATACAGTGCCTTGCAGCCTGGGACTGTATGGGTGACACAATGCACTGGGCTGCTACAGCTAGCCTGCATCACTACCAAATGCCCTACAGTCCTCTGTCAAAGGCCTGTGTCTCACCTGTATTGCCAATGTATGTTATCTCATGGACTCCCAAATAACAACATAACACCGTCCATAGAACACAAATGCAAGGCCATGTCAACAAATCCAAGTAGTATGTCCACCATGTCCTACTACATGAACTGTGGAATAAACCCTAAATACTGCTGGGATGATGTGATAACTATAGGGTACTTATGAGATATTGTTTGCATAATGTTCCGAAGAGGATAGAATAACACGGGGTGGAAGCATAGATATCATGGATTGTGTGACATCTGAAACTCAGATGTGTGCACATATTATCCCTGCCTGCAAGCATAGAAATGGGGGGCTATGAACCTGCTTGTAACCACAATATGAAGGGGTAATGACCAGAAATATGACCCCTGCCTCTGGGTAACCTGTGTGAATCTGTACAGCTGTGATGTATGGCCACATTAGGATATGGCCATACTGTCATGTCAATAGACGTACAAGCATGGAATCCTCAGACTCCACAGTACCAAGGTGCTGAACAATTTACACAGACCCATCAGCATGTGTCTGCAGCTCCCCCTCCAGAATGGCATGATTGTGCAAGAATATGTAGGCTGCAGACCACAATACCAGACACAGCTTCATTCATCTTGTGTTCCCCAGGAAATTACTCCAAGCAAATATGTATACCTGTCAGTAGTTGATGACATAAAATGCCACAGTGTAAAACAGTACATATGTTTGAATATCTCTGCTAACACCAAAACCATGTAGCAGAAGCAGCACAAAAACAATTACAGTATCACACTATCCTTTGCCCATTGTGACCCCATATTGTCAACCGGTCTACAGATATCCTGCAGAAACAGGTTGCTAGCTGTAGGTGTAGAACACAAATGCCTGCAATAGAGTACAACCTACCTGGAATGGATTCACACATTCAATACAGAAGGTCATACTGGGTATTCTCCCACACTTAATTAAGCACATATCTGGCAACATTAGTGGACTATACATATCTGTCAGTCACAGATGTTTGTGCACGCACTCCACATTGCACACTAGTCATGCTTTGCACACACATTGGATAGGAATACACACATATATCCAAGGACAACACACTATAATAGGCCAAACATACACATACATCAATGTGTGGAAGACAGTGACAGACAGTGACAAAGAGCTTCCCATCATGAGGCCTGTCCCACCCAGCACACATCCAATTGGCCAATACCACATGATGTGCAAATGTCTATCACTGTATATATTTGCTTCTGATAGCCCTCAGCACTATAGTGTCTGTGTGCTTGTGATAGCTGTGTAACATGACTGTACAAGTCATTATTCATCTAGCAGTTGTATACATGTTCCTGTCAAATGTAAACCTGTGTGTGACTGAGTGTTGTGTGCGTACCTCCAGACAAATGCTTTATGGCCCATGCACACACACTGCACTTCCTAATGCCTTACTTTGGCAAGCCTGCTGATGTCATTCACCTTGAAATACACCTCTGGAGAAAGTCTAGCACTATAAGCTCTGTAGCACGTGCTATAACTGCGTAATGCTATAGCATGATGTACTAGTTGGGTAGGACTTCTAATCCCAGACATGGCAACTGTGAGACTGTGTGTGTGTGTGTGTGTGTGTGTGTGTGTGTGTGTGTGTGTGTGTGTGTGTGTGTGTGTGTGTGTGTGTGTGTGTGTGTGTGTGTGTGTGTGTGTGTGTGTGTGTGTGTGTGTGTGTGTGTGTGTAGGGATCAATGTTTTTGAGGTCAATCACAGTCATTACACAGTCCATTGCCCTACACCGGAAAGCCTGCTGATATAATTCACCTTGAAATACACCTTTGGGGAAGGAGTACCTCTATAAGCTCTGTGGTATGTGCTCTAACTGCGCAATGCTATAATGTGAAGTACTAGTTAGGTAGAAGTTCTAATCCCAGACATGGCAACTGTGAGACTCTGTGTGTGTTTGTGTGTGTAGGGATCAATGCTTTTGAGGCCAGCCACAGTCACTACACTGTCCATTGCCCTACATTGGCAAGCCTGATGATGTCATTCATCTTGAAATACACCTTTGGGAAAGGGCTAGCCCTATAAGCTCCGTGGCATGTGCTTTAACTGCATAATGCTATAGTGTGATGTACTAGTTAGGTAGGAGTTCTAATCCCAGCCATGGCAACTATGAGACTCTGTGTGTTTTGTTTGTAGGGATCAATGCTTTTGAGGCCAGTCACAGTCACTGCACTTTCTATTGCCCTACTCTGGCAAGCCTGCTGATGTCATTCACCTTGAAATACACCTTTGGGGAAGGGCTAGCCTTATAAGCTCCATAGTGAGTGCAATAAATGCAGTACACTGTAGTAGCAATACATAGCTAGGTAGGGATTTGAATCTCAGTACTGTCAAGTGTGTGTGTGTGTGTGTGTGTGTGTGTGTGTGTGTGTGTGTGTGTGTGTGTGTGTGTGTGTGTGTGTGTGTGTGTCATCAGTGTCCTGTGTGGAACTAGCTGTGATTGTGCAATAACAGGACTCATTGTGTAGCGGGTTTTGCAAATTTCTTATATTGAGGGCCTACTATATGTCACAATGTCCACCTTACCAGGTAACAGGTGCGCTCTAACAGCAGAGAGGCTGGTGTAGACAATCCATACCCATTCATGTAACATTATAGATTGGGGAACAATATAGGCAACCCTTGTATTACCCAGAAAACACTCTCCACCCATGTCTCATACACAAACATACTTGGCTAGGCAACAACCACTATGTTGTTAGTTTCCTGCATATTGCCTACAGATGGTAACCAGGGTTTTATTGCAGTGGACTACAGAGGACATGGCACCCTGTTCCATTCCAACAATAGGCAAATAATTGCTTACATGGGTCCTTTGCTATGTTCCCCACTAGACGCCTGTAACAACTGTAGAGTCAGAAAATGTAACCCAAAAAGGAAACAACATGCCTTATACACATGCTCTGTATAGACAGATGTCACTAACACCAGTGAATACCTGTATCATGCTGTTAATGTAGGTGCAGGATCATCCTCAGTTCTATAGCCAGTTCTCACCACATGAGGTCAGGAATGCCACATCAGATGATAACAATCTGTCCACACAATATACCCAGGCACCCCATGTTCATTTCTGCATGTCACAGAACATGCATGTGGGCCATGTGCGCAACCCAGACACTGTCCATGTTATTAAATATAAAATACATACATGGCAAGCGTTGCACAGCACTGGCCACCCACAATAGTAATCCAGATGAGTGGATGATGAATACAATACCCACCTGTGTGGGCCAATCCAAGGACTACACCCCTGAGCCACACTGCAGACCATTGTCATGTGGCTTGATGCCAAGGTATACCCTTTGCCTATCCTTGTACAGCCTTCTGGTGCAGTCAATTACTACACACCTGTGAAGCAATGAAACCATGCATGTCAGTACTGGCAAATCTGTGTCTGTAAAAAACACCAAAACTAAAAGCAAAATCAAACCAAGAATGAAAATCACTTGGCACTACAGGACCCGGAAGCATGTAAACAAAGGCTTTCAAAATAAGCAGATGAAGAAATCAAACAGCTGCTAGGTCTCCAAAAAGATCCTTTAATGTAACCAGGCAAAGTAAAAATCCACAATATCTTCCAAGCGCTTTCACTCGACCACATGCGAGCTTTCTCAAGGCAAACAATATTGCTGGAAGTTCATTCACATTAAATACTTCCAGAATCATCACATGACTTCCTGTGAACCTTTCCCAACAGGAAAATCACCATATAAGGAAATTCTAAAAAACATTCTTATTATCATTAAAAATAATTCATTTTCTAAAAATAATTCATTTTCTAAAAATGTCTTGGCGACTGAATAGCATACTGAACTTAAAATTGAATACAAACTATTAACATGTGTCATAAAACAATTCTGTAAAATGTTTTTATAGTTTTATTATACAAATAAGTGCAGTGACCCCTTTTAACCATCGGGGGTGAAATCAAAACTCCAATTTAAAACCTAGAGTTACTAACTGGCATTGTAAAACATTTCTTATCTGAGTTGCCAATGTATAACATTCCATATATCATATTATAAAATCTTATGGATTCAAAAGTGAATAAAACAATAGATGTCATGTTCTGCTAAACTGTGTTATAGACGAGCTTGTCTCAGTTTCAAAACACTAGTGATGTTGAGGGTGTCATTCAGACCTGGGTATCTGTGTCTGTGCCTGTGTGGAAATTAATGATTTGGAAGCCATTCACACTCACTACACCTCCCATTGCCCTGATGTAACATGCCTTCTGATGTCAGTCACCTTGACATACCATTTTCCCATATAACAGCCTGATAACCTCTGTGCTGCATGTGATACCTGCGGAATACTGTAGTGTAGCAAAGTAGTTAGTTAGGAATTCTAATCCTGACCCTGCCAACAGTGATAATGTGTGTAAGACCCTGAGAGAGTGTGGCTGTGTCTTCCTTGACACCTGCTTTTGTGGACAGGCACATGTGCTACACTTACCTTATCCCTCCTTTATCACTGTTGCTGATACCACTCACCTTCAAAGATACCTTTGAATAGCTCCCCACCATGTAAGCTCTGTGGTGCATGCAATAACTGCATAAAAATGTAATAGCAATACATAGTCAGGCAGGGGTTTGAAGCCCTGTGTTGGTAAATGTGTGCCACAAACATGGTTAGCACTTGCTCTCCTACCCCATTCCTTTCTTACTTTGTCTCTGTCTGTCTCTCTCACTCCCTCTCTAGTGGATGTGGAAAAGTACACCTGCTTTGCTTAGGCATCAGATTGTGTTTTGTAAGTGATGCTCATGATGAGCTGATGGCCTGTGCACAAATTGCAGTCCCCCACTAGCTGATTGCATGGGAAACAGCTGTGGTAACATTCCCATAGCCAATTGCATGGAAACACACTCCTTTAACTAGGAACATCATGTGGGATTTGACCCTTTTCATTCACTGTGAGCAGGACTTCATGCCAGTGTTTGGCAGACAGCATCAAGGATGGAACCTCTTACAGCATACACAGTGGAGACAAGCCAACAAACAGGGGGGGGGGGATGTTCCAGACATGAGGACAGAATGTAAGTCTTGCTCTTCTACAGTTGAAGTAATGTTGGTTTAACAGGGTTTGTGTGGCTATGGCTGGTCTACATAATTTAATATCTGTCATGACACTGTTATGTGGTTGAGGAAACTGTCACCTCTAGGGCTATCTGCAGACTGGCCAGTGTTTGGAGTCTTACATGTGTTGTGTTACTCACACATGTCTATCTTTAGAAATGCAGTAGCATACTCTGAGGACTGCAGTCAGTACATGGAGACAGACATGTGAGTTACTGACTTCATATCCCACAGAAGACATATGTCACAACGAACTTTATTGCACCAGTAAATGCATACGTTTATCACAGCACCATGTCAATATTGGCCCTGTGTTTGTGCCTCCAGGCACAACTCTGTCAACTTTTGTACTTATGTCATGCAGTAAGAGGTGCATCTGTTCAGTACATCATTATTTACTGATATCATACCTGATAACAAGCCAGTGAGATACCAGACTGCTACACATGTTATGTACAGTAGGGCTTATATTTCAAAACAAAACCTGGACATTCTGTTGTAGTGTGTACAGTAGTGAAATATGTGTACTTATGTTGATTGTCGAGAGAGTTTGTATTGCGAAAATGTACCTTGGCCTGTGTACAGACTGTAGTAGATGTCATTGTTCTTGGTCCTGTTCTATCTGTAGCTGCATGCTGCTCCAGTGTATGGTACCCTTTTGGTGTACATGTTTATAGGGCCAAAGTGACACATGTCCCATACCACAGTCAGACACTGGAATAGACTGTATATTGACCCAGTATATAGGTTCATAGGTTCATAGGTTTATACTAGGCTATCTGCCCAAGGGCATTTATAAGCCTAGCCCATAGATATGTGGCTTTCGCCACCCCTTTAGTTTGAATAAAACTATGCCTATTATTTTGCTGTGCCTCTGTCAAGCAGTGACACTGAAGTAATCCCTGGGGTATATCTGTGATCTCCCATCCATTGGTCAAGATTCCTCTTGAACAAGGCCAGCGAGGTGCTCTGCCTCACATGTACCGGGATTTTGTTCCACAGCATAGGGAGTCTCTGGGTGATGAATCTGTCCCTCCAGCACGTCCTATTAATAACCGTGTCAAGGTTTAAGTCTCCGCCCTTGTGGTTCTGAGGGATCTAGATTTTTTGAGGTGAAGCATATTCATCAAATCTGGGTTTGACATGGCCTTATATGTCAGGCACAGGTCACCTCTGAGCAAGCGGTATGAGACTGAATAGAGCTGGAGTTCTTTCAGTCGGGCAGCATAAGACATATTTTTGAGACCCTTTATCCTCTTGGTGAGGAACTTTTGGGGCCTTTCCAGCTGCTGCAGGTGTCGGGTCAGATACATTTCGAATGGGGCATTGTACTCAATCATAGGTCTAATGAGTGATGAGTACAGGGGGACAATGACCTCCCTTGATCTAGATGTGAATCCCTTCATGATCAGGTGGGCAATGTAGAAGGTTTTCCTGACTACATTAGCAACATGAGTGTCAAACGAAAGGCTAGTGTCAACCTGGGTCCCCAGGTCCCTGATGACTTCTTCTGTGCTCAGTGGACTGCCACCTATATGGTAGCTAGGAGTAACCTTGTTTTTCCCAAAGGGTATGACTATGCATTTCTTGGCGTTTAACTTTAGGCCATGGCTCTGGCATCAGTTATCCATTTCTGTGAGGCCCTTCTGAAGGATATCTGTGTCAGAAGTGTTTTCGACTATGGCACCCAGTTTGCAGTCATCTGCAAACTTTGTCAGCCATAACCCTCCTGTGTTTGCTTGTACTTCAGAAAAGTAGATGCCGAACAAGAGTGGACCCAGGACTGAGCCCTGTGGTACACCACTTGTGACAGGCTTTGAGTCTGACATGGCTCCAGCAACTCTGACCCTGTGGGTTCTGTCACTTAGCCAGTTTGCAACCCATCTTGTGATGTATGGGTTTACATTCAAGCTGATGAGTTTTTCGATGATACCTGAGTGGAGTATTGTGTCAAGGCCTTTGCCAGGTCGAGGTAGGCTGTATGGACTGCCTTTCCTCATCAATGGCCTTGGTGACTGTTTTGAAAAGTCAACCAAGTTTAAAAGGTATGATCTGCCTTTGACAAAGCCAAACTGGGTTGGATCCAAAGTCTGCAAGTTCCCTATGTCTTTATTTATGAGTTCCATTATGATCCTCTCCATGGCTTTGCAGATAAGGCTTGTCAAGCTAATGGGACGCTAATTTCCAGGGTCGGTGGAGGCACCGCCCTTGTGAAGTGGGACCACAGTCGCCGTGCGCCACTCCTTGGTAATGTATCCTGAGGTGATGCTAAGATTAAACAGCTGTCCTAACTGCGGGTTTAATTCCTCATTGAGTTCATGGAGCACACAGCCGGGGACACCATCTGGTCCCATGGATGCTGTGTTTTTTGCCTTGGAGAGAGCAGTTCTCACCTGGGCATTGGAGATGTTTGGGGGGCTACAATCCTCTGGTATAGATATCTCTCCTTTTGGGGGGGGAGGGAAGGGAGAAGTTTGCACTGAACCTGTCAGCCAGTATGTTGGCAATGTGTGTAGGTTCAGTAATCTTCACATCATTTTGGACTAATTCTGAGCATATCTGGGAGTTTCCTCCTAGGTTTCTAACATAGCTAAAGAAGGCCTTATGATTGTCTTTTGTGTCCTTGTCGATTTTTCTCTCAAAATTAGCCTTGGATGATTTTATGAGAGCTCTTAGTTTTTTACTTATAATGATCAAAGGTGTCTTACCTTTCAATGATTTTGCTCTATCTTGTAGTAGCTTCCTCCTTTTGTTGTAGAGCTTGTTTATGGCTGGGGTCCACCAGACTGGATGCTTGCCTTTGGTACAAAGAGTCTTAGTTTTGTTTGGGATTGCCTGATCCATGCAGTCCTGTAGGTGCTGGTAGAAGGCATTTGTAAGTGATTCAGCGGTTTGAGTAATGTTTACCACTGGCTCAGGGGCCTTAAAGGAGACCACACTAGTTTTTAGAAGTGTGAAGTCGGCTTTTGAGAAGTTTTTCACTGTGGTCTTTTTATTTCAGGTGGGGCAGGATGAGGACCTCCAGCGAGATTAGTTTATGATCTGATCTCACCAGTGTGGGGTATACTTCCGGTGTTGAACATTTTGATCCCATGTCTGTGATGATGAGATCAAGTATGTTTTCTCCTCTTGTGGGGATGGTGACTAGTTGTTCCATGGCATTTGAGTTTATGAACTCCAGGAACCTTTGGGCTAGAGAGTTTGGGCTTGAGTAGTGTTCCCAGTCTATATTAGGGTAGTTGAAGTCACCTAGTATGATGGTGTTTGGAGATACATTTATCCCCTCCAGTGTTTTCAGGAAGGCCATGTGAGGTTCCTGAGTTTGAGAGGGTGGCCTGTAACATTCTACAAATTGCAGAGCAGTCTTGCCTATGGTTAATTGCACCTGGATGGTCTCCGATGCATCGTGTTGCCACCAACCTTGAGGTGTGGGTGTCCTTTATGAATATGGACACCCCTCCTTTTGGTGTTGTCCGTATTTTGGGGCCACGCATGATGTGAGGTGAAACCTGATAGTGCTGGGGTGCTCTCAGGAGCCTTGAACCAGGTTTCTGTCACAGCACAGACATCGATGTTCTCCATACTGAGAAGGGCCTCGAGTGTGTGCATCTTGAGATTGAGACTTCTGGCATTGAGCAGCATTACCCTTAGTTTTTTCCTTTTTGTGTTCTAGGGTGGTAGGTTTAGAATTTGAGCCTTGCCTAAAAAAGGCACTATGGGGGTGGCAAGAGCCTTTGCCAATATCCGGAAGCCCAGGGTGACAGGTGCAAACCGTCCTCAAGCAGCGTGGCTTGTCCAGCATGTCATCCCAGGCAGACAGACATTGGATCCCCTTTGAATGACACCAGAATTTAAGCCAATTGTTAAAGTTGATCATCTTATCACTGTATTGTGGCATCATTCTAGGTGAAGGTAGGATACTGCTCAAGGTCAGGGTCATACCTGCTTGGGCTACATAATCAGAGAGCTCCTCAATGTCTCTTTTCATGTAGTCCAAGGAGGTACGTCTCAGGTCATTGACACCAGCGTGGACAATGACTGAGTAGTACTTGTACCTGCTGTTGAGAGACCTGAGTGCTTGCGTTATGTGGCGGATTCTAGCGCCCGCCAGCTTACTGTGACCTTCTCCTTACTCAGTCTGGTGAGCGGACGTCAGTGTGTCTGACTATAGAGTCACCAATGATGAGTGTGTCTGGCATTGTGTTTGGCCTTAAGGGCTGTGACTGTTTGACACTCTGACTGTGTGGTCTATGTGCTGCATGTGTTTGGTCCTGAGGTGGTAGTTGTTTGGGTGTCTGCTTTGGTGGCCTCTGCTGTTTTGGTAGATTTTTGATCAGAGCCTCCGAGTATGTCTTTGTGTGATTATGTGTATGATTTGAAGTTGTGATGGTACTATGTGTGACTGGGTATGTAGTGTGTGTGGTTTCCTTCTCCTCCTGTCTGGTCTTGCCAGTCCTGTGTTGAGAGAGCTCAGCCTCCAGTTTGGCCGTATAATTGCATCTCTCGCATGTATTTGTGTTTTGTGGGAGAAGGAGAGGATTGTCTGTGTACATGAGGCAATTGTAACATTGCCTCAATATTCCCAGGTTCACCAGTTGAGCAGGAGAGGACACTAGCAACTGATCCCTCGACATGCTAGAAGTAATAGATAAAAAAAAAAAAAACTTACAAGACTCCGAGGGATGTGGGTTCTAGGCTGGTGGGGTACTATCTATAATAAAAGTGCTTTATCAAGGTGCAAGTACTGTAGGAACAAGTGCTAGGCTTTAGAGATAGAGAATAGTCTACTTGGGAATCAAGTAGAGATGAACTTTTTAGTTATAGGATACGCTGGTTAGATCAGCAATACAGTTCGAGGAAGGTAATTATAAGGGAAAATTTGAAGAGTGGAATTTAGGTAGCCCGAATAGTTTAACCTTGTTTAACCGCCGCTGCTCTTGTGTGCAACAGTGGCAACTCCGCGCTAACGCGTGCCTTATAGCAGGGGGCTGGAAAAAACAGGAAATGACCCAAAATGGCCAAAGAATTACTAGTTTCTGTTTCTAACCACTCCTCTGAGGACAAACAAGCAGCTCGGTACTCCCCACTCCCACTGGTGAGTAAAGAAACTACCTCTGGCTACACAAGAAAATGGAGGAACACAGAAACCAAATACAAAGCCCAGGGATCAGCAAAATCTGATCACTGGAACAACTAGCTAGGAAGGTTTAGGAAAGGAAAAGTATTTTTTTGTTTTTTTTTGTTTTTTTTGCAAACAGACAGAAAAAATGCAGTAAATGCTTTGTTTTCGACTAAATTGCTATCAAAGGCTGGTACACTTGAGTGTATTAGCCTGTTTGTTACTTTTAAGCAAAACTTTAGCCAACAAGTGCAATCAACAATTTAAGCACACAAAAACAGGAAAATAAGGTAATAAAACAGTAATATAGGCACAAACAGTAGTCGAAAAGCTCAAAAGATCGAAAAATGCAAAAATAAAAAGTTTCAAAATTACTTATGATCAAGAAAGTTGCTTTTTCTGCTCCCTGCTGGCTTAGGAACTCTGCAGGGGACCACGAGGAGCTATGCCAAGTTCTCTAATGCCAGAAAAGCCCGCCAAAGCGTGCTTTATAGCAGGGGGCTGGAAAAAAACGGGAAATGTCCCAAAATGGCCAACGAATTACTAGTTTCTGTTTCTAACCACTCCTCTGAGGACAAACAAGCAGCTCAGTACTCCCCACTCCCACTGGTGAGTAAAGAAACTACCTCTGGCCACACAAGAAAATGGAGGAACACAGAAACCAAATACAAAGCCCAGGGATCAGCAAAATCTGATCACTGGAACAACTAGCTAGGAAAGTTTAGGAAAGGAGAAGTATTTTTTTGGGTTTTTTTTGTTTTTTTTTTTGCAAACAGACAGAAAAAAAATGCAGTAAATGCTTTGTTTTTGACTAAATTGCTATCAAAGGCTGGTACACTTGAGTGTATTAGCCTTTTTGTTACTTTTAAGCAAAACTTTAGCCAACAAGTGCAATCAACAATTTAAGCACACAAAAACAGGAAAATAAGGTAATAAAACAGTAATATAGGCACAAACAGTAGTCAAAAAGCTCAAAAGATCGAAAAATGCAAAAATAAAAAGTTTAAAAATTACTTATGATCAAGAAAGTTGCTTTTTCTGCTCTCTGCTGGCTTAGGAACTCTGCAGGGGACCACGAGGAGCTATGCCAAGTTCTCTAGGGTAGGGTTAGTCTGTGAGTGGCACATATGAGGATGGTGTTGATCACAGTCTATATACTGTACAATTAAGCACGCTTACCATATGTGACTTTGGTTGTGCTCAGATTAGTTGTAGGTATGCGCTTTCACACAGGTGTCTGTTACTCCATTCTGCTACATGTCTGCACAGCCTGCTATATTTGCAAGTGCATGTGTATTCCCCCATAAGAAATGTAGGCCAGTGTTGTGGTAGTTTGCCTGTAGTCTGCACAGTGCTTTGTGACATGCCTAGCAGCTCACTGTACATATCCAGTGTGATGTTATGTCCAGATATTTGTCAGATGTACTGTTGCTGGACCACTATAACTGTTATGCATTTCTGACAAAGCAGTGGAATGCTGTACCGATGTATGTCACTAACTACTGGGTAGCATGTGGGCTTGTGACCTCTGCTTCTCCGGTTATTATATATCAGGACAGATAAGAGTGTGTAACTGCATAAACTGTGTGAGCTTATTTATTTCAGTATTTTTGTGATATCCCCATTTACATGGCTGTAAACATCCACTTTGTTAGGCTTGGTCCACACGTCTTGCACTAAAGGGTTCTGTGTATACCTCTGGAATGACCAGAGTGTGTCAGACTGTCCACATTTATTGGTCATATCTCTGCTGTATTCCACAGGATCATTGCTGTGATATCTGTGGTACTGCACTATGATGATCTTATGATGTCTGTCAGTAACTGATGGTGTACATGTCAATATCAGATGTGACTTCACATACAATATTTCTGTTAAGGCCACTCCTGTTACTGTAGCAACATTCTACATTTATACCTGCAATACTAACATGACATCCCCTTGCACTAAGAAGTTGTGACTATTGGTGCTTAAGGTATGACTTCACTACATGTTATGGACATATGTTTTATATATATACATATATATATATATATATATATATATATATATATATATATATATAAATATGTATACATATGCGTATATATATATATATATATATATATATATATATATATATATATATATATATATATATATATATATATATATATATATATATATATATATATATATATATATATATATATATATATATATATATATACATATACATATACATACACACACACACACACACACACACACACACACACACACATATATATATATATATATATATATACACACACACACACACACACACACACACACACACACACACACACACACACACACACACACACACACACACATACACATATATATATATATTTACATATCATAATCATCATCTTCTTTCGGTTGTTCCCGTTAGGGGTCGCCACAGCAGATCACCTGTTTCCATTTCTTCCTGTCCTCTGCATCTTGCTCTGTCACACCAACCACCTGCATGTCCTCTCTCACCACATCCATAAACCTTATCTTAGGCCTTCCTCTTTTCCTGTTACCTGGTAGCTTTATCCTTAGCATCTTTTTCCCCAATATACTCAGCATCCCTCCTCAGCACATGTCCAAGCTAACGTAATCGTGCCTCTCTGGCTTTGTCTCCAAACCTTCAAACCTGGGCTGACCCTCTAATATACTTATTTCTAATCCTGTCCACCCTCGTCACACCCAGTGCAAATCTTAACATCCTTAATTCTGCCACATCCAGCTCAAACTCCTACCTTTTTGTCAATGCCACAGTCTCCAACCCATATAACATAGCTGGTCTCACTACCCTCTTGTAGACCTTCCCTTTCACTCTTACAGGTACTCGTCTGTCACATATCTCTCCTGACACTCTTCTCCACCCACTCCATGCCACCTGTACTCTCTTCTTCACCTCTCTTCCACACTCACCATTACTCTGAACTATTGACCCCAAGTATTTAAACTCATCCACCTTCGCCACCTCTACTCCTTGCATCCTCACCATTCCTCTATCCTTCCTCTCATTCACACACATATATTCTGTCTTACTCCTGCTGACTTTCACTCCTCTTCTCTCTAGAGCATATCTCCATCTCTCCAGGGTCTCCTCCACCTGTTCCCTACTCTCACTACAGATCACAATGTCATCTGCAAACATCATAGTCCACGGGGACTCCTGTCTGATCTCGTCTGTCAACCTGTCCATCACCATTGCAAATAAGAAAGGGCTCAGAGATGATCCTTGATGTAACCCCACCTCCACCTTAAATGCATCCATCACTCCCACCGCAGACCTCATCGCTGTCACATTACTCTCGTACATATCCTGTACCAGTCTTACATACTTCTCTGATACTTTTGACTTCTTCATACAATACCACAACTCCTCTCTAGGCACCCTGTCATATACCTTCTCTAAGTCTACAAAAAAAAACAATGCAACTCCTTCTGACATTCTCTGTACTTTTCTATCAACACTCTCAGAGCAAACATCACAGCTGTAGTGATCTTTCCCGGCATGAAACCATACTGCTGATCACTAATCATCACGTCCCTTCTTAACCTTGCTTCCACTACTTTTTCCCACAACTTCATGCTGTGACTGATCAGTTTAATACCTCTGCAGTTACTACAGCTCTGCACATCACCCTTATTCTTAAAAATTGGGACCAAAATGCTTTTTATCCATTCCTCAGGCATCCACCCACTTTCCAAGATTTTATTAAACAATCTGGTTAAAAACTCCACTGCCATTTCACCTAAACACCTCCATGCTTCCACAGGTATGTCATACATATATATATATATATATATATATATATATATATATATATATATGTGTGTGTGTGTGTGTGTGTGTGTGTGTGTGTAATTATATACACAGATAGATCTATATATGACCACATATAACACAATATACAGATGTATATAAATGCATATATATAAATATATATGTATATGTACATGTACACATATATTTTATATATATATATATATATATATATATATATATATATATATATATATATAGATATATATGTGTGTATATATGGGTCCACTACAGAATCGAAAGCTCATAATCCAAGCCCAAAATCCTGAGACCAAAATCCCGAATTCAAAATCCCGAAAGCCCAAAATCCTGAAACTCAAAATCTTGAAAACACAAAATGGACATACTGACGTCATTGTGGCTTTGCTATTGTTAGCCCTGTGGTGTTAGGTCATGCGTTGGGTTCAGGTAAGTGTGCGGTTGGTTTTCTGTTAGGGGCGGTTTAAGTGAGTTAGGTTAGAGCAGGTTAGGCATGTATGCAATAGTGACAAATATTGGGGTTGGGGGTGGTTTAAGAGAGTTAGGGTTAGGGCTGGTCAGGTGAGTATGCGATAGTGATGGACCTTAGGGTTAGGGTTAGGGTCAGGGTCAGTTGGTAGATATTAGTGTCTTTATAGTGACATATTAGCATTATTTGTGTTTTCAGGATTTTGAGTGTCAGGATTTTGGGCTTTCGGGATTTTGAATTTTCGGGATTTTGGTCTCAGGATTTTGGGCTTCGGGATTATGAGCTTTCGGGATTCTGTAGTGGACCCATATATATATATATATATATATATATATATATATATATATATATATATATACATATATATATGCTTCTTATGTGTAAACACGACTGTTGTATATACTTTCCAAGATGTATAACACCGTATTTATCTGATATGTCTAGATTTAGATATAACAACATACGTGATTCAACAGTAATATCACTAACAGGTACTACACAATTGTAGAAATCATAGCAGTTGTTCAATATTATTCTGTATGTATACTGACAGATATACTGGAAAAAACAACTATTTTTGCAACTGCGATGGCTTAGTGGATAACTGCTGTGACTATAGTGTACAGGGTCCTGGGGTTCAAGACCTGTAAGGGCTGTTTATTTTGTTGTTGGGCATAACAAGGGCTGTTGGGTTCAGAGTGGTTAAGGCAGTTTTGAGCAGCTTTAAGCGGGTTTGTGCAGGTGTGCATGATGGTAAGAGCTGCTAACATACGGTTAAACAAAAAGGCGCCTACACAGTGTAGGCTTCACCTACCAGTGCACAAATCTGCTTAGCATTTATATTGCAGCAATGCTGAAACCTGCTAAGCATGGCTCAGCCCTGTTAACCAGTGCTCACATTCTGGTCTGAAAAAATAGCAGGGTAATGACATCTTTAATAAGTGTATTTAATTCCATGTACATAACATGTGTCTATGTGCCGTGATCATAGTAGCAAGAGGTGTGAGTTTACTGTCCGGGATACCTGGGTATATATGGCTTGTACAACACTGTTTTCCATTTGAATGTGTTTCATACATGGGTAGTATCCCAGGTTGTATGCAGTCACAGTGGCATGTAGTGTATCATAACATTACTACTGTTGACGGTGCATACCCAAGTAAAAGTAGATTGCAGATTGCAGTCCTGGAACCAAACACCCCTGCATGCAAAGATGGACTCTGAGTCCTCACTATCATATTCTTGGTGTGTGAGCTGTCTGTCTTTAAGTATTTGCTACTGGATACTGATCTGACATGTCGATATTAACTGTAGACTACTGTGTGTATAGGACATGTCACTGAGGGCTGCTGTCATGTAGTAATGGCATACCTATCAGTGTCAACAAAGTCATCCTACTGCATATCCAGTTGGCTAGCTGATGTCCTCTGTACAGATGTGCAGATGTTTGGACTCCATCTTGGCTGCATACAGGCAATCTATGCTTGAGTGACACTGACATGTCTGCCCAGCTGTGTTATGAATGCCACAGCTAGGAATCCACATCCTGTATGCACCACATGCCATGGATACCTCAACTACACTACCACAGTCAACAGAACATGCTTGGGTACAGGTCTCCAAGTCAGACACTGACCATGTTATGTAATACGTGTTGCATACATGTCAACTGGAGCACCTCATTGCCCCTCTGCAAGAGGCAACCAGATGATTGGATGTTGTATGTAACTCTCACCGTGAGGATCACCCCTAGTATCTGTTGATAGATGGCCTGCTGGCACATGGCAGGTGGCGTGATACCACTGTACACACATCTCCTACACCTCCCATCTCTACATGGACAATAGCCTAGTATACACCTATGAACACCTGCACCGATGGACCCCATTACTGACAAATGTGTACATGTGCATTACTGAGAATAACAGTGTATGTGTGTTTGTAGACCTGTAGTTGATAATACCCTGAGGCCCTTCACGCCCACCGCACCCCCCCTTCATTGCCATAATTAGATGTGGCTGCTGCTGTACTGGACATTATTTGTACCTTGTTACACTCTTCACCCTAAGGGCTACTTGGGGCTTGCAGTACCAGCACAACGCTGTTATACAAATGGGTTGATAGGCATGGGATACCCTCTGAGTTCTGGCAAGTGTGTGTATGTGTGCAAGTGTGCATATTTGTAGGATACAGCATTCTGAGACCATATTCTCCTAATATAATATGCCTTGCCACACAGTATTAGGGATAGTGATGTTGCTGACCATAGTAGAGTCATGACAATGCATCACCATACTATCCCTGTGATATGTGCAATAGATGCATATCCCTGTAGTAGCCCTCTTGGGATAGACAAGGGGTTGTATTGCAGTCCTGGTCAATGTGTGATGGTGGATATGTCAGAGTATTATCATGGGTTTCAGTGTGTACAATATCCACTGTGGGGTGTGGGTGCTGGGTATAATGTATTTACACCATGGTACCCCCAGTACATGTCCCATCTTTCACTGCATGGAGACCACTGCCACCATCAACCATACAGGTAACTGATAACACTATCCAGCCCAGTTATGCATGTGCTGTGTGAAACATATTTGTAGCAGAATGGACACACTGACACAAGGTAGTTAGCACTGATAAACCCAGGTCTCTCAGATTAGTGTATGACTATTATGTGTTTGTCAATGTGTATATGACAGTATGGCACACTATGTATTGTCCATAAACAATCAGTACATCCCCCATTACCATAGTCTACAGGGCCTGGGGATGTTCTTCATGTAACATGTAACCCGGAACACACCTCATCCTAAAAGCTGTGTGGTGTGTGCAATTAAGGCCACACACATCAGTAGCACGACATACCTGGTAGGGGTTCTAGTTCTAGTGTTGCCAAGTAAGAGTGTGTGTGTGTGTGTGTGTGTGTGTGTGTGTGTGTGTGTGTGTGTGTGTGTGTGTGTGTGTGTGTGTGTGTGTGTGTGTATGTGTGTGAAGGAATCTACTTCCGTTTGCAGAATATACATGTCCCAGGAGGTCATCTTTCTGAGAACTGCCTGGCAAATGCTAACATTTTACAGGTATCATCCTGTGGAAATACATTCCATCACAACTAGTGGTAGGTGTGTAAATGCCCTCTTCCCCACTGTTTAGGTGTACAGCGATACTGGGGCTGGTATATATAGCTGAGTGTGGCTCTTGTGGACACAGCCACCATCATTGTAGTTGCTGTTGAGTGTATCCCCCTGCTTAGCTGGCTGTAATACTGTACAGATCATGTTAACAGGATAAGTAGTTATCAATCACACTATCTGCAGTTCTACAGCACCTCACACCCTCCAAAGGGTAGGGCTGAGACACCCACACCAGCACACCTATGTTTATAGAGTTGAGGATTACACTACATTGGGGAAGGGGGCATATACCCTGCCAGTACCATCGACAATGACATTAAACTAGCAGACTACTTATTTCTCAATGTGTTGTTGTGCCTATTCTGTCTTGGTGGAATTACATAGGCTAAAATGGGTTCCTTGCGCAGATACATACATCCACTTGTACAGTATTCTCTGTGTATTGCATCAACACCAAAGCCTCTGTGTGTGTTATACACAAACATGTGGCGTGCACCACCCAGTACATGTACCATTGTCCACTGTAGAAGGGCTGCTGGCATCAGCCACCATGCACTCACCTGTATACACCTCCAGACCTATCAGCTATGTGGCACATGCAGTAACTGCTATACAGACCTGTGACATGTGTTCACCTGCACCCAGGATAGGGCACAGCCAAGGTGTCACCACAGTGACATAGCCCTTGTAGGATACAACAGTAGACCATCATCTTGCTGACCCATGGACAACTACAACACAAATGGAATACATTATGGAGACCACAACCACTCAGTGTTAATAACAGCTATAATGCATCATGGCTGACAGGTACACTTCCTGACATGTAAGCATTAAACTTTACTGCTGACAATATGTTACACAGTATTACATTGGTACACCATAGTTCAGTCACCCTGTGCATCAGAACTATATTAGCCTGTCCCTGCATCAGTGTTATGGATGACAGGGATGTGGCACAGGTATCATCATATGCACATGGTGTGTTGCTGGTTTGCCAGAGGCCTAGGGTGAGCCATACCTTTGACACCATTTGTGTGTGTGCATGTGTGTGTGTGCGTGTGTGAGGGTTGCCCTAGCTGTGTTGGTAATGAGTGTGTATGTATATACAAAGGTTTGTTGGACAGCTGCAGACCATACCTGGAAGGGTGTGCAGTTCACCATCTCCAGCCACGGACATGAGAACTGTACCTGCCAGGGATTCTATGGGCACCACCAGGTACAGACCATGATATGGTACTCTCCCATGATGATGACATATGTCCGCTGGAGCCAGGTCTCTCTTAGGACTGGCCGAGGCCACGTGCATGTGACCTGCTGTGGTGTTGTGTGGACAGTGCCACCCTGCAGTGCTGCGGCTGGTACTGCCACTAAGGGAGCGGTTCTGAGTTCTGGCACATCCACATTGACCTCTAGCTGTTAGTTTTGCTGGCCTACGTCCATGTGGCCATCTTACTTCTCCCACCATATGCACGAGCACAGACATTCCACAGTCGAGGATTCCCACCATCTCACCCAACCATCTATTTGACCTCTGCAAAATAACGGTGGGCAGTTGCAAGATCATGGATGTTGTCAATAACAGCTGAATGAGTAGCCCTCTGCAGCATTAGACCCTGTCTGGTTTACTGTTCCATACATGCCTACACCTTCATGATGGCCTGAAACATGCATCTGGTGGCACCAGATGTGGCACCTCTACTAGGGGCATGATGACCAGCAGCCCTCCTATAATCAGCCTTGGACATTTGCCTATGTGATACCTCACCAGACATCTGGCTATAGCTATTGTGTCCAGACACACATGTCATAGATACCACACTGTCCTGTCCATGCCACCAACTGCCAACTGTCCCTCAGCTATGGCCACTGGTAGTGGGTTATGTATAGGCAATGTGACTGTGTGTGGGGATGGGGTGGATAACAGTGGGATGTCAAACGATGGCGCAGCTTCAGCCCCTGACAACCCTGCCTGTGCCTCAACACACCTATCATCATTATCAGTGTCTGTATGGACACCAACATCAGATTGCCTGCAGGAGGGACCCTGACCCACCTCGCCACCTATGAGGGGAAAACAAAAAACACATTTTAAGACTTATATGTCATTCCCTAACAGTATACACACACGCACACACACACACACACACACACACACACACACACACACACACACACACACACACACACACTGACATTCCACCATACTACTTATCTGTCCCTGAGTTTACAGAATGCCCCTAGTTTGTCTCTTATTTTCCCCATCCTGCATCAGTCTTGAATAATTAGAGTCAATAATACCAATCATTAACATATCATTCTTCTAATTGCTCAGAAAATGATCACAGAACATGACCTGTTACTCCATTAACTCTTTAACTTGATTGGAGTAATTTTTTCAAAGACTCCCTGATGTCATCAAGTGTTCACCCTGGTTTTGTCCAGAAGTCCTGAGAATGGCCCCCATATGTTATGGGCTACTACAGTCAGTCAATAATGTCATGCACTGGAGTTTCATACTTAACTATTGTTCAGAAGATGCAAGATCTGTTGCTCTATTAACTTTTTATGTGGACTACATTAATATTTGGAAACACTCTCTTGTGTTGTCTAGTAATTCCCCAATGCATCTTTAGTGCTGCATACTTGGGTATTCTTTCACCTTTCTGCTGATTGTAATTGAAAAGGTATCCCTGGTGTCTAGTTTTCCCTCCCAATGCATCTTTTATGCTGCAGACTTTACTATTTTATCAGCTTTCCTGTGATTACATTTCAGAATATTATTCCTGATTTCTAATGTGTCTGTCCATTTCCATCTACTGCATGATTTCTAAGGGAGGTTGAGAGGTAAGAACAACTCCACAATCACACATGTGCATACATGGACGCACAAACACACACACACATATACACATGCATTCTACATACATCAACCCCCTCCAGTCCACCAGATAGCACTTACAGACAAATTCACCCCCCCACTCACACACACACACACACACACACACACACACACACACACACACACACACACTTACAGGTGAGGTTGCACAAAGATATTACACACAGACCCCTCATTACCCATCTGTCAACATGCATGACACATGGCACTCAACATCATGCAATGCAGCTATAGTTAATCCCTGTTATCAACATTATATATCTCTGTGATGCATGGGTTGTGTTAGTAGGTGATGCCCCTTCCCCTGGAAAACACTACACACATGTACACAGTATTGCTGTGCACCTGTTCAGCACCCTGGCATGTACTGTGCACCATACCTCACAGGTGTACACACCATTGCTGAATGTGCATATGTGCATATGTGTGTCATTTATGTTTGCTCTGCTGCTCACAGCCTCTATGTGTTTGTCTGACACATACCTGGGATGATATGTGGACAGATGTCATTTGTGAATACCTGATGTCTGATTTACAGATCTCATCATCAGTGGTGCAATGGCCAATAAAATGCAATTACATTGGCAACCTTCAAACCTTACTGTGGCTATGGGGAGTGCACACACCCTTATTGATATGGCACCCTCTTCCCTGGTATGCCATGGGGCCACATTACTGCATATGTTAACATTACATGAACCTGATATGTGACATATGACCTGTGCAATCAAATGCAGTATCAAACAAATGTGTTAGTTGTGCAGATGCTGATTGAGATGCATACAATTTGTGGGTGCATATGTGTGCATACCCTTATCATGATGGTTTGTTGCACCAACTGTTATGTGTACTACAGCAGTCACTATTCCTGGTAGGGGTGTACTAGCATGGGCCATCTGCATTTGCCAGTATTTGGTCACTCTGCCCTACAAATGTCCCCCAACTCTGCATAATTGCAAGGTCAACTCGTGCACAGTCCATAGAAGGTCACACAGTGCCATCACTATTGCTGTGGAGTCAGGGTTATGTCTGCCACAATTCATGACCTTGACTGTGTGCAGATACAGCCATTCTTAGCGAGCTTTGGATCTCTGCTTCAGTGCACTGTTGTGTTTCAAGATGATAGGTCTATATTATAAACGCAAACGTTTACTTAACTGAATACCTAAATGTCAACACATATTCTGCAAATACACCGAACGCCCTAAACCGCGAAATTCAAAAAGTCGAACTGTCATAGTTGTCCCACCCCACCGCCTGCTACATACTACCTACACAAACAAACTAAATAAAACACATACATACACTAACCAAAACCCTACTTCTAACCCTACACTAAACCCTACTTCTAACCCTACACGAAATCTTGCATATACCACCATGTATGCACTTAACTTAACCCGTACCCTAACCCTAAGGTCCGTAACTATCGCACACTTACCTTAAAAAGCCAAACCCAAACAAACTAAATAATCCATACACATACACTTAACAAAACCCTACTTCTAATCCTACACTAAATCTAACATAATTTATCATCTATGCACTTACCTTAACCAACACCCTAACCCTAAGGTCTGTAACTATCGCACACTTACCTTACGGAGCTATACCACAGAAGGGCCAACCATGACGATTCAACATTTCTGATTTCACGCTTCTGGTCTATCAGTGTATTCATGGTTCGATGAAAACGTGTTGATGTTTAGGCATTCGGGTAAGTAAATGTTTGTGCTTATAATATAGACCCCAAGATGACATCCCCTCCCTGTCGTTAGCCTTTTTGCAGATGCTTGACAACTATGGCCTACACATGTGTGTCATTTTGCAGTGTCCCAAACTCCGAACACCATGTGTACCGGCCTAGTCCCTGCTAATGAATGGCAAACATACAGGTGTGCACTGGCACCAGCAAGGTACAGATGGGGATGGTGGGCCTGAGGTGGGGTGAGGTGTTGGTTGTGCAGCACATGTATCTTAATTAATACTGTCTGTAGGTTTCCAACTTGGTCTTGTTACACCAGTACACATTGCAACACATGCCTTTGGGGGCCTTTTGATGTTATGCATTTGCTACCTGTAGAGAGCCCTGGCTGATGTTTCTTTTGGAACAACTGTCCCATATGATTACCCTAACCCATGGGCCACACGTATGCAGAGTCCAGGCAATTACCGACACAGGTACTGCACAGCCAGTACTTGCTAGACATTCCTGAAACTCCCTCAGTGTTCTGGAATGTTACTAGGCAAACTGCATGACCAGTTTGCAACATGTGGTCATCTTTCTTGGATGGCCATCTATTTATTTTCTACATTAATCCTGTCCATACATCTTCGCCACATACATGACTGTCTGCACTGTTTGCCGTATTATATGCAATGGTGAGATACGGCTACATGTTGAACTCCTGGGTGCTACCTGTTTGGTATGGGATCCATTCCATGGCTTGTAAGATGTGTGCAAGCCACAGTTGCCTCGGTTACAGGTAAGTGGACACATTTGCTGGCCAAACTTCTTGAACTGCAGACCATTTCTTGGTGTGACATTGAGGACCTGTACGTGCTGGAAGGTCCATACTCATGAAGAGTGCATGCTGTCAGTACCTCAAAAAAGCTGCTTCCACAATATGTTATTTGGACTGTATGCACACATATGGTTCCAGTGTTTGTGAAGGTATGTATTCCCCATATTTGCTGTCCTAACATAGTATTCCATATTACACATTCATTGCTCATGTTAGGACCACATTACAGGTTGTAAGGATTGTGGAATGCAGTATTGTGATATGCCATTGTGTAGATCTGTAAAAGTTGCAGTTGTAATAGTGGTATATACACTGTTGTAGCACTGTATAAGGGTGATGTTTCAGACATGTCCTTACTGTAGGCTATTTGTCCCACCATTATGTTCATCTCTGTGCA
>NC_056739.1:339599877-339649877 GCF_019279795.1 Protopterus annectens
AGTGATAGGAAAGTGGTGAAAAAGGGGCACAAAGAGGAAAGGACAATAGGGAAAATAGCTAGGGATGTGCAGGATGGGTGTAGGAAAGATCCATAGCTGCCCATTTCTTCTACAGCAACAGCTGTGCATATACACTGAATTTGGAGGTAGATTTGGACACTCAAACTTCTGCTAGAGTGGTGAGGACAATGATAATATGTTGTGAAGCGAATTAGACCAGATTATATGTATTCAGTGGACATGTGTAGAAAATGGCAGCTATGTATGGGGCAAGATTTTATTTGGGAACAGATTGCCCTTTTTTCTTTTTTTTTTTAAGATGAGAATGGGATGTTGGGGAAGGATAGGATAGTAGGTATATTTGGGGAGGTAGGTTGGGTAGGATGACAGACAAGACAGACAAGACAGCATACAAGGGAGGTATATGACACATATGGTTGGGTAAACACCATGGATGGGGAGGGGTTTTTGGAAGTTGGAAGCCCATAAGCCCCCAAATGGAAACAGTGGGACTGAGGTCCCCACCCATGGGCAGTCACCACTGCACCTTCACAGCCCCAAAGATGGCTGTTCTGGGGGCTGGGTAGGAGGGGCAGGCTGACCCTTTAAATGATCCACGTGGCCTTCAAGCTGGTGTAGCTGATCTCCAAACTCCCTGCAGAGCTCGCTATGCATCAGACCCTGGACCAACGAACAAGGAGGTCCCAGGGTAGGTCCAGACATGCTGGTGCCCGGTGCCATGGCCAGATGAGGTGGGAGAAGTGGGTCTGCTAGGACCGGCCTTCCCAAACGTGCTATGGTGTTGCATTTATAAAACATATGTGGGTTAGTAATAGTCAACATATTCCAGGATTTGGTATAACAGCATGCATAGATATTCCCATTAACCCAAAACACCAGATATGAAACAGTTGCATAGCAAAAAGAACACATGCATATATGGAACCACAGTGGCCATTACAACAGCATGCAGGTTACATTGATGGCAGCATGCTACCAATGTGGGAGCATTTCAACGTGGCACATGCATAGAAACACATTTCAATATTTATCAAACAATAGGAAATATGTCTCAACAGTAGATTTAATTGTACACATACCCATTGAGTTGTGTATTTAGATTATTGTTGCAGATATGGTGGGGGGGAGAGATGTCAATTAATTTGTATTTCCCTGTAGTTCTCACTACTTTCTTAGTCACTGCTGTAATCTATACCTTACAGGTATTATTACACTACCCTATGGCCTTAGTTTTGACAGTAGTATGTTTGTAGACAACTATATACGTGATCTGTGTTTTACCTAAAATATACACCTCTTACCTGGTATAGGTGTGGAGGTATTGTTTTTTTTAACACTACCTGACTATTTCTACACATATTCCCAGATTCCAGGTTCATGTTATGCACATACCACTCAATCTCTTATTGAGCACACTGTGGTGAAGGCTTGACAACATGCAGGTGGAACTGGAACATATTTTGAAACTGCCCTCATAAACTTTTGGTGAGTTGCTACAATGACAGGTTTTGTTTTCATATACATTTTCTGAACATTTACAGGTCTGACAATCAGTTATATGTCATTAAAATCTGCCTAAATTTCAGAGATTATCACACTAATTTGCCATGGGGACAGGGTAACAGGCAGCAGATATGGGCCAATTATCTGGACATTCTGAACTAATCTGTACAGTTGAGGGGTATGATTCTGCATACAGCTTACTACCACTCCCAGGATTCGAACCATGGCTTTGTCTGCTAAAAATAAAACAGTGTACATCACAGCTGAGTGTGCTACTTAGATATTGCTGTGTATCTCTTAACTGATTTCTGTCTATAAGTCTCCCATGGTTTTACAATCTGACCTTGTAATTACAACAGTCTTATACAGGGATTCCTAGACAGTTTTATTATGTAGCACAGTGTGGGTGAGAGTGATGAGTAATACATTATTATTCAGAGAAACTGCAACACTAACAATGCCATACAATACCAGACTAAACAGTACCAGTCCAGAATTTCAATCTTTTATTTCCTGGCACAGTTTTCTTATCTGACAGATCTGTGGAGGGAATGTTTGTTAACACTACCTGAATTTTGCCACACATATTACCAGATTCCACATTATTATTATGCACATACGTCTCACTCTGTTACTGCACGCACTCTGGTCATAGCTTCACAACATGGGGATAGAGATGTAACATAATTTGCATATTACTCGCATAACATTTTGTTGAGTTGCTAGAGTGACAGGTTTGTTCTTCTAGATATATTTCTGACGGTTAAGATGTCTGACAATAAGTTGTATGCCATTATTTGCTGCCTAAACTTCTGGGATCATCCCACTGATTTGCCAGGGGGACAGGGTGACAGGCAGAAAAATTAAGCCAATTATCTGAACTTTCTGACAAAGTTTGTACAGTTGAGGTGTATGATTACGCATACAGTTTACTACCACTCCTAGGATTTGAACCATGGCTGCGTGTGCTAACAATACAGCAGTTTCCGTCACAGCTGAATGTATTTAGATTTAGTTGTGTATCTTTTTACTGTTTTCTGTCTAAGTCTCCTTCAGTTGTACAATATGACCTTGTGATTACAATAGTCGTATACAGACATTCCTACACATTTTATTTATGTAGCACGGTGTGGGTAACAGTGCTTAATACAACAGTACTATTAAGAGAATGCAACACTACATTACCATATGATACGAGAGTAAACACAAGCAGTCCAGGAGTTAGACCTTTACTGCCAGGCTGTTACCCTTTTATTTATATACGACCTATTTGAGACTCTTCCTCCCATATTGTCTGGTTTATTCAGTACATCCCATACACAATACAGGTTTTACACCACAACAAAACCTTCACCTCCTCTGTAGATATATCCAACACAATGACTTAGAGCCAAATGGAAATGTAAATCCAACTACTTGCTTTTAATACAAAAGAAAACCACATAGTAAAACAGGCATAGTTTATTCCATTTGGATCTAAGCCATTGTACGATACAGGTTTTATATTGGCAATTAACTTTCTACTACTTTTAGATTTATTTGTTATGACAGTACATGCAAGAGTATTACTAACCTGCTTCGCGATGCAACCTTTAGAGCCTACATACATGGGCTTCCTGATCCACAGCCCACTCCACTGCAGCTGTCAGAGACATAAGAGGAATATTTAGCCATACCCATCCATAATATACATGAGCTAGGCAATTATTAAACAGTTAGTAGAATGAGTACTTACACACTGCTGGGACATCACCCTGCCTAGTTTCTTGGATCCACTGATCCAAGAGCTCCCTCTTCCTCCATTTCAGGTTGGCATAGTGATGCTTGACCTGCTCACCAGTTCGAGGGATGCCAGTGGCACTGGTGAGGTCACCGGCGAGATGGTCCCAGGCTTCCGCTTTATATTGGGAACCCTGGTACTGGCTCTGCAGCAGTCTCTCTTCATGGTCTTTTACCAGAAGTCCTCCCATGACCTTAGACTCCTGGATGCCCTAGCGCTGCACTCGGAAGCACAATCCTTCCACAACATCAGCCATTGTGCCTACAGGAGGAGGCTGTAACCAGTTATCAGATGTATTCCCGCCTGTGAGGTTTAAATAGGGCTCATTTCCTGCACCTTGCCATGATTTGATGGTTTTGAAAATGCTAAGCTATAGGCAAACCTGCTAACCTAAGGTTGGCATTGCTTAAAGGGGCACACCAATGGGCAAATCTATTTATCTGGGCTACGCATTGCTTACACCTGGTAAGCAGAGGTGTGCAATGCTTAGCATTGCTTATTTTTAAATTTGCACACTATTTACTGTTTTGCATTGATTTATCATGCATTACATGTTATATATTTGTTTAGTATCCCTGATTCATATGTACATACACTGTATGGGGTAATTGTGTTTATCGGAGGATTTCACCACTTTATTACAATGACACCTCATATCTGGACTTAATGCAGTACTCCAGTTCACAAATATGTTATTTAGTAGGTTATACAACAAACAAAATGTTTATAAATTCCTTTCACATGTACATTGTGATTTGCTATAGTGAGGATCTGTTTGGGTTCACTAACTATACTAACAGAAACAGGACAAAAACTCTTATGGACCAACAAACCCCATGTTTGGCAGAGGCCAATTCCCAACTGAGGGCTGAAAATTTTCAGAAGAGGAGTTTGAACCACAACTAGAGGAAGGGAAAGAAACAGAGGAACAACTACGACCCGAGGCGGAACAACTAAGGCAGGTAACTGACTTTTTACAGACAGATAAGAACAGTTGTAAAATAATTTTGAATTCTTCTAAAGACTTTAAAGTTTTTAATTATTCTGATTTAGACATTTGTCCTGAACTTGTGGAACTGCTTTCAAAGGCCAAACGTTTGTTCCCTCACATAAAGCTGACTTGTCAAAGACATTGTTGGACTTCAAGTTGTTTGTCAGGAAATTGAATCTGCATGTTTTGTTAGGACAAAATGATAACAACACAAACATATTTAGAATAACAAGCACATATTACCCCCCACTACATCCAACACTAGCTTTATTTAAACAAATGTGTGAAATGGATTTGCATGACTGTTTACACCCTGACAAAAGAACTAGTAGTTTTGAAAACAATATAAGTAATACTGAAAAAGAAGCACTTGATTTTCTTAAACATGCACAAGTCAGAGCAATGCAGCCTGACAAAGGGGGAGGACTGGCCATCATGAACATTGATGAATATGTGGATAGAATGAATATGATTCTAGATAGTAATGTATACATGGAAACCTCTAGAAATGAACTTAATATAGCATATTCTAGAATTAGATCTATTTTGAATGATATGTTCATTGAGGCTAGAATTGATGTTGAATTATTCAATTTCCTGACTATGCCAGCCCCAGGGATCCCAATTCTTTTTGGGATTCCTAAAATTCTTAAGTGCTTACATAACCCCCCTATGAGGCCCCTAGTAGACGTGAGAAATAGTATTACATACTCATGCACTAAGGTGGTTGATTATTTCCTGAAGAAATATGTAGCACAGGAGAAACAAATCTGTAAAGACTTGTGGTTCTTCCTTGCGAATATTAACACTTTGACCCATGAGAAAGATTTAAGCTTCACAACAGTAGATGTCAAAGTTTTGTATTCATTGAACCCACATTTGGAAGGGATTGAATGGGTGAGCTTTATGTTACGGAACGAAGGAGCCCCAGTAGCGAAAGTAGCATTGACAGAAGAATCGCTAGATCTGATTTTGTTTAATAATTTTATTACCTTTAACAATAGGTATTTCCTGCCATAAATAGGCATAGCTATGGGCTTCCCTTGTGGGGCCAGCTTCGCCAACCTAGCAATGGCGTACTGGAAGCAAGAATTTATTCAGAAAAATCAGTGTATTAGTGAACAGATATGTGACTATACACATTTTTTGGATGATATATTCTTATTAATCAAGGGGGATGAAGTTAAGGCAAAAGAACTTGTGACTTATTTTAACTCCACTAGACAGTTTCTTACTTTTACTTATAGTTTCACCACTGATAGGATAGCCTACCTAGATGTGGATTTAGCAAAAGATAGAGACAATAAATGTTATGTAGCTAAGATCTTCAGGAAGGAAACTTATTCAAACACATTTCTCCACTTTTGCAGCTGCCACCCTCTACATCAGAAAAATCAGTGGTTGAAGGACAGCTAGTCAGAGCAGCACACGTGGTATCGAAAAGATTTAGACTTTGGCAATTAATGTAACAATCTAAGAGAAATGTTTTTTAAAAGGGGCTATCCAGAGGGGTTGGTAGCAAATTTGATTGTGGAGGTCCAACGTAAGAGAATGAATGGGGTGTATAAACCTATCTTAGGATGTAAGGTGAGGTCAAGTTTTATAGATGAGAATGGTTATCGAAGGGATCCTGGGATGACAATGCACAGTACATTTAATTTAATAACTATGTACAGTGTGAATGCCCAGGAAATGTATTCAATTATTAACAAAAACTGGGGAATCATCCAAAATGATTTAATGGTGAGAACTAAATTTCAGGAATCCCCACATATTATTTTTAAATGTGGTCCCAATTTAAAAAACATTTTAGAGAGTAATGCCATACCTATATTTCATAGGGCAGGAATGTTTAAATGCCACATATGTAATTATTGTAAATACATTGACATTGGACAGAATTTTACCATCGAAGGGCAGAAATACAATACAAAGGTCAAATATGACTACCAATCCAAGGTTGTAGTATATGTCACCCTATGCCAAAATTGTCCTGCCTTCTACATCGGTAAGTCCGAAAGAAGGATTAGAGAGCAAATATATGAACACCTTTACTGCATTAGTAGAATGAAACAGGAGAATGCTCTAGCAAGGCACATGAGTCAATGTATACAACACACTTTTAAATTTAGAGGAATAGATTGCATTACACTTAATGGTAGAGGGGGTCCAGAATCATTGTTGCTCGAAAGATTAGTACTACTTTGGCAGCTATGTACTAATGCTTACCATTACCCAGGTTTAAATGAAACATGTTCTATTTTTTTTGTATTAAAACTGAAAAGTTTATTAAGATAATGTTTCAAAATGTTTTTAAAAGTATAAAAATAGTATAGTTGTTTTTTAGTTAGGTAATTGTTTGATATATATGCATATTTTGTTGGCATTTTTTTTTCAATAATTTTTATTTATTCTTTTCATCAATACAGAATAGCAAGCAAAATGCAGCAAAGAGCGGGAACACATATGTACAATAAACAGTTGTTATACATTGAGAGTAATACAAAAAGAAGTAAAACAATCAAACAATACTATCTACACTATATACTTAGATGCTTTCAATATTCGGGAGAAAGGGTGATACAATTCACCAAGGGTTACTGTGGGTAAAAATATAAACGAGAAAAGGAAAAAGAAAAAAAACTTCAGTGAGTTATGGATATGAATTGTTATGAGTCTTCTTAGTTGTAGTTAAGTATGAGTATTTGTGTTGAGCTAAGCAAGAGTAATATTAAAAACTTGTTTCCATAACTTCCTGAGTTTAATATTTTTGTTCCCTTTGTCAATTAGTATTTTATGGGCTAATAGATGTTTGGTTGCTATCATTCTAAAATTCTCCCAAGAAGTGTTAGTTGGGTTAAGCCAATTGGTTGCTATATAAAGTTTCATTAAAAGAAAAATAATAATTAGAGTAATTGCTTGAGTTTTAGAAATATTGTTTGGGAGGATATGTAAAAGAGTGAATTCCCAATTGAGTGTAGATGTCTGAAAGTCCATTTTTTGTAGTTGAAATACTTCCATCTTTTCTGGAGCTGTAAATGTTGGCATTTTTTGATTATTGTTTGTAATGGATTTGATAAAAAGTTTAAAACAGTATAATTTTATCTTTGCCACAAGAGGTTAATTGAGGGAGAAGAACTTTTGTAATCTTATCGGCTTGCTGATTACTGTATGACCTTGGTTGGTGTATTTAATCAACATTTTAACTATGAAATAATTTATCTGAAGAAGTCCAGCAAGTAAGCAAGATGAAAAGCGCTTCAATAAATGATTGTTTTTACGAGTTCATTGGAGTTTATCTGCCTCTTTTTGTTTTTTGTACTCCGTTGTTACATTTTTCATCAGTTCGTGAGTGAGAAATCACAACACTGCATGCGCTCCAATGGCCTTTTACCCAACTTTCAGTGCTAGTAAGCTAGAGCTTTGAACAGCAGCGACTAAAGAATGGGGAGAAGCCTTTCACCTTTAAAACTGATAAAACACTTCTGACTGCCACACTGTTTTATTTATTTTTACATGTGTGTGGTGATATTAAGTATACTATAGCTTTGAAAGATACGGTTTGCATCTGACTGTTGTCTGTAAAGCAGAATTATGTATATTATGGCTTTAACAGATGTAAAATATCTCACTCTCCTACAGTGTTTTTCTTGTCTGTAAACATTTAGTATATCGGAGCAGGTAAAGCTCCATTTATTAAAAAGACGTATCTGGAAGCAATAAGTGTGTCACAGGTTTCATAATTACGAAACACTTAAATCTCTTACATTTTTTCTGCTCTTTCTGTATGTAATAATATACAGAGCAAGTAACGCTCCATACACTTCAAAGAATTTTGATCAGTCTCTCTAACTGAAACCAAGATGATACACATTCTTGAAATGGATATTAAGGGTCACAATTTGAAGTTTTATTCACTCCTCTCTTGGCATGAATTTCTTGATATACATTCCTCAAATGTGTAGCAACTTGGTCACAAACATAATCACAACCATAATTTTATATTATTTCAGCTTATTTAACTGTTTACTTTCTATGCTGTGAACTAGTGTTTTTAAAAGTACTGGTTAAAACCTGATTTTTGTGTTAAAGGTTTGAAAATATTTTATTCATGCTCGTTGTTGGATCAGTGCCATTTAGAAGGGTTTGTTTAAACTATTTTTGCATGTTTATTATTTTAAAATATTATACTACTCTTCAGCTGAAAGATGTTCAGTTTCTATTTATTTTCTTGAGATTTATTAACAGTGGGGTCAATTCTATGATAATTCCGTGTAAGCAGTTTAACATTAATGTCCCTACTGATAAAGGAATTCATCATGCAACAATGATTTAAAGGAATCTGTATAGGGCTGATAATCAGAAAGAGTGTGATATTACTATCATGGTGTTTATTATTTTCCAGTTGTCTTTCTTCTGAACATTATTCACAGTTATTTATAAGTTTAAGATATATGTGATGTGCAACAGATTATTATTAGTAAAGATAAGGATGAAGCAACTTTTTTTTCAAAATAATTATAGTATTACAATGGAGAAGTGGCTTTCTAAGTGACAGTGACTTTAAATATTCTCTATGATGTCCTTAGAACTAAGCACGACTTTAATATCATATTGTTTTTGTCACCTCATGATCTACTATTAAAACATTTCTGAATAATTGTTAAAATAAGTTTTGCATAAGTGCTTTTAAAAGCTATACTCCCTCCCAGTTGCTAAAGATTAACATATTGTACCAGGCTGGAATTACAATATATAAACAGTGCTGACTAGTTACTGGGCAAAGTGATGAATAAAATCTTTTTATTAGGTAGGACTATATCAAAATGATGTTATAATGTGATATAAATGGGTGTTAAGATGATTACTGCCATCTTAGTGGAGCACAAAAAGCATGTAGGCTACTAAGTCAGGCTCTATGAATTGCCAGACTGATAAATCATGTAGCTATAGCAGTTAAATGGATAACATTTTATGTTAAACGTTTCTGTTAGTGACTGAATCCAGTGAGTTAAAAATATTAGTATTGAAACTCTGCTAGTTTATAATTGTATTTTGTGATTACTGCTCTGCCTGTTAGTATTTGTCTGAGGTTTTTTGCTAAACAAATAAATACATACAATAAGCAGATGTATTGTTTTTCATGGAATGAAAAAAGAACGGAGGGAGGTGAGATATGGACAAAAATGGTAGAAAGTAACTGTTCACCATAAAGGCAGGAAAAACACTGGGTCCTACTCAAAATTTAGCAAGTATATTGGCAGAACCACGGACAGAAATAATTAACATATTCCCTGGCCTGTAGGGAAGTACCACTAGACTGAAAAACTACTTCAGCTGTCTATTTATAAGTTCATTGTTTCATAGGTAAGAACTTGGCTAGCTCCGCTGATGGGATACTTTAAGCCTAGCCCATTTTCCCTTTTTGAGCTTTAGATAATGCATCACATTTAGTTATAGGTTGGCCTTACCCATCCCATGGTCAGTAATTATATGTTACTCTATGCATGGGATAAATAATTTAAAAACTGCCTATGTTCATTAGTAGTACAGGGTACTACTGTACCCTGGGGAAAATTTTCTTTTTCCATCCATAGATCTAAGTTGCTCTTGAAAATGGTCAGAGGTGAAGTTTGTTTTATGTGAAAGAGAAGTCTTTTCCACAGCAGTTGAATGTAATGTGTGATGTACCTATTCCTTCAAAGCATTCTGTTGGGGATGCAGAAGAGGTTCAAATCCCTAGGCTGAGTATTTCTGATGCCACTTGACTTTCTGTATTTGGAGAGAACTTTCTTTAACTCCAGTAATAATGGGTCGGAGGATGCCTTGTGTGCCAGACATAGGACACCTCTCAGCAGTCTGCAGGATATTAGACATACTTCTATGTTCGGCCATTGAATTAAAAGTTCAACAAATGGCTAATCAGTGAACATTAAGTACCAAACATGGAAATTATTGAACAAGCTTATCTTCAAAAATAATACCATTGAATAGCCATAGTTGGCAAACATCATGAACAGCCTTCATAAAAACACCTTCTCAACCAAGATGGGGGGGGTGATCTGTCCTCTACCTGCCAACTATATATACAAAATCTGAGATCATACTACAGTGGGGAATAGGGAAAATTTATAAAAAGGTTTGTTTAGCTTACATTACGCATTGTGTTACTTCCTGATTGTTGGCCACCTATGACAATTCAGTGGTATTATTTTCAAAGATAGACTTCTTCTGTAATTTCCATGCTCAGTGTTTAACATTCACTGATTAGCTATTCACTGAGATTGTAGTTTGATTGCCAAACATACACCCACTGAGCATAGTAACAGGGCTTTGAGTTGGTCCATATAGGACAAGTTGTTTAGGCCTTTTATGCTTTTAGAAAGGTCTCTCTCTGGGCAGTCCAGCTGCTGCATGTGTCTGAACAGACATGTGCCAAAGGGGACATTACATTCAATGCCTGACATAATGAGGGCTGAGTAAAGTGGGACAATGATATCCCTAGATCTAGGCACAATCCCTTTGTTTATAAACTGTGCAATATAGAAGGATTTTCTGACAACAACAGACACATATTGGTCAGCAGTTTGGTCACTGTCCACATAAATCCCCAAATCCTGAAGAGATGGGTCAAATCTTAGGGATGTATTGTCAATGTGGCAGTTTTTCAGGGATAAAATAATGCATTTTTTAGTATTTAGTTTCAGTCTATGATTGTGACACCAGTTATTTATTATAGACAAACCTTCCTGCAGGATGGCTAAGTAATTTGTGGATTCAGTGACTGCTCCTAGCTTTAGTACTGGCTTTTATTTCAGAAAGGAGATGTCAAACATGAGAGGGCCAAGCACAGAACCCTGGGGGATTCTACTGGTGACTGGTCTATTTGTGGAAGTAGCTTTACCTATTTTGATTAAATGCATCCTATCTATGAGCCAGTTGGCAATCTAGCAGGTGATATGCAGTATGGGTTTATTCCCAGTATATTTAGCTTTACTAATGTCCCTGAGTGGAGAACTGTGTCAAAAGCTTTTGCCAGGTTGAGGCATGGAGTGTGTACCATTTTGCCTTCATCCATTAATTTGGTGACCTTTTCAAAAGACAACTCCACCAGGTTGAGTAAGCAGGACCTGCACTTGACAAATTCAAGCTGAGTCAGGCCCAGTGTTTGGAGGTTCCCTATGTAAACCTGTTTACAGCAGATACTAAAACTGATAACATAGTCCTAAATGGTGAAAGGCCTAAAAAGGGACCTGTATTTCTGCTTCAGATAGGGAGAAATTTGAAAAGGGTTTGGAAAGTGCCATGCAGTCCAGGTAAGCACAAGGTTCTACAGTTTGGATACAAAAATGCAGAAGCAAATTAGGAGATGGTAAACAAGGAGAGACAATGTGCAAAGCAGCTTAGGAGTGATAAATGTACTAGCCCTAGAGATCATCAGGCAGCACAAATGGAAAGGACAGAAGAATCAGCAAACAGCATGTAGTATTCTGAAGGACATCCACTCCAGGCCTGGAGACATTACCAGCCCCTGAATGCATGATGGTGACCACAACTAGAATACTGCATGCAGTTCTGGAGATACTGCATAGAAAATTATGTGTGACAACTTCAGAACATCAAAATGATGGGCAAAAGGATGATTAGGAGGAGACACATAAAAACAGCAAAAAGACTGCACCTAAAATTGTTGAACCTGTCTTCATGGTCTTAATTGCTCATTTTACTCCATTAAGGTGTGAGGAACATAAAGAATGCAGATTCCTGATGACCAAGCCTGGACTTCTTTCTTTCATTACTCATACAACCGTATTTTAAAGATGTGTAATGATACAGATTCATGTAACTAAGTTGGAAGTTTACCTCTTAGTAATAGTATGACCTGCAATATATAGATGTTCTTTTTAATTGTCAAGTTCAGTGAATAAAAAGCGGAGAAAAGAAAAATTATTTGGATGCAAAAAAATGTATATGAGAAAAATGAAGCAATAAAACATAAGCCATCTGACATTATAACTTACAGACACTTTTGCAACCAAGTTAAGTGACTTCTTATTAAAGATAAAAAAGAATACTGTCATACTTTACAAAACCAACACAAACAAAACCAAAAACACTTCTGGAACTCAATCAACAGCCATCTTCACCCAGGGTCAAACAATAACCCCTGTCCAAATCCTGAAAAAAAAAAAAACATTGAAATAGCCACACTATTCAACACATATATTATAAATGTTATAGCCAATCTCAAAACCAACATCCCTCAAAACCTTCCTAACCCATTAGACCAGCCAACTACAAATGCCTCCTTTCCCCACTTACATAACTTCTCTCTAGCACCTATCCCTACTGCCACTGTAAGGAAACTACTTCTGAAATGAAAACCATGCACTAATGCCCCTGGCAACCTGCCCCTAGAATTCCTTCAAAAAGCAGCAAATTCCATTGCCTAAGCTGTCAGCTTACTTCTTAATAGGTCCATCTAAGAGTCTTATGTTCCCATCATTTGGAAAAAAGCATTTATCCTCCCACTGCACAAAGGCGGAAACAACACAGACATCTCCAACTTTCAAACCGTTTCCATACTCTCCCCATCTCAAAGATTATTGAAAAATGTATCCACAGCCAATTCTTTAACTATCTACTTAACGTACTGTCACTAACCCAGCATGGTTTTAGACCCAGACATAGCACCACTACAGCTCTTATATCCTTCTATAACTCTGTCAATTGGGCCCGAGATGCCAGGAAACTTGTCTCCTCTCTTTTTCTTGACCTTTTCAAAGCCTTTGATACTATCTCTCACCCTCTTCTTCTTAAAAAATGATTCAACTTTGAAATCTTTCCCTCTACCTTACACTGGTTTTATAACTTCCTCACCGACAGGCAACAAGCTACTAATTAGCAACACATTCTTTCACTCCTTTCCTTAACACCACTACTGGTGTTCCCCAAGGATGCATCTTAGGGCCTCTGCTATTCAACATTTCATCAATGACTTCCACTCTACTCTCACTCAAAGCAAAGTCATCCAATAAACAGACAATTCTACTATCATCTGCACTGCCAATTCTCCACCTGAACTCCTTAAACTTACCCAATCAGCTCTCAGCTCCACTGAAAAATGGATATCTAACAATCACCTTGCCTTAAACCCTAAGAAAACTAAACTTATGCTATTCACTTCTAAGAATACCATTACTATAAACAAATTCTCTTTCGCTATTCTCTCCCAAGATAACACTACCATTGAGGTTATCACATACACTAAACCTCTATGTGTCACCACTGATGAACACCTAACTTTTGACATGCATATTCATAACAATGTTAGAAAAGCACATCAGAAACTGAGCATGGTATGCTGACATAAAACATTCCTCAGTTACTGCTCAAAACTAGGCCTCATCTCCTCCTTCCTGCTCCCATCTCTTCTTTATGGTGCTACTCTGTTTACCAACCTACAAGTTGGTCTTAAATCCAAACTAGACTCATGCTATAACAAAACTGCAAAGTTCCTCACTAATGGATGACACTTATCTTACCACTTTGCCTCTCTGCAATTACAAAACTGGCTAGAGCTTCCTCATCATATTATATATATATATATATATATATATATATATATATATATATATATATATATATACAACTAATAACTGCCCACAAACTAATATTCAACCCATCCAGCTGCCCTGCCCTTTCTTCATAGTTTACTCCATATCACCCTGATAGACTTCTCTGCTCTGAAAAGCAAATGCTCTTGCTAGTAGAAAAACCTAACCTCTCCGCTGGTCAAATGCTCCACTCCTTTTCCACAGCTAGACTATGGAACTCTCTCCCACCTTCACTTAGATCCACCAGCAATGTATCTTTGTTTAAAAAATCTTTGAGACAACATCTTTCCTCCCAGTGGCTATGCTCATGTGCTAGTTCCTCACAACCTATAACCTGACATCATCTCCTCCTAATACTAGTCTAACTTTTCTTACCTCCATCCTACATTACCTTCTAAATCTTTACTTTTACCCTGGATAATAATCTACTTCTGTACCCGTGTATACATGTGCTCTCAGCAGATAGAGTCATGTACAGATGCATTGCTTTCTACCTTTGTCAAAAAATAAATAACTTTGTATACTGTTCAAAATTGCAAAATTGTTGTATTTGCCACTTGAGTTTTTTTTTATCAAAATGTATGTACTGTATGAATCATTGTGGAGCTTTTCTCCCCAGGCCTCCACTGAAAATGGGAACTTTTTGACCCAGTGGACCTTCCGGGTTAACACATGCAAATAAATAAATAATAACAAATAAATAATAAACACCTAGCCAGGGAAAGGCCATGATATGTATTTGGAAAGAACTCTCTTTAACCTGAATCAGGAAAAAGTCCTGGACGATAGGAACATTGGAATAGGCCATCTGACTAAGTTATGGGTTGTGACTCAAAAATGTTTTTTAAATGTGTACAAGACAGCTGACAGATAAAAAAGATTAGCAATGGATGGTGGGAGGAAGTAGAATCTGCACAATGGATACATACAAAATAGCAGATAAAATAGACAGAATGTCTCCCTCCATCACATTATGCAATGAAATGTAAGATAACCCATTTCAGGAAGAGTTCTATTGTATCATTGCAATGCAGAGGATTTGCAGCTGTACATCTTTTTATATCAGAAAAATATGTCAGCTGTTTATTCCTCGATGTAAAAATTTGCAGTATTTGATCGAAGCTCATCTCATCTAAAATGATTGCCATGGCAATTAATGCTGCATTAAGGGACTCAAACAACCCAAATTCTGAAACTGTGTATCATGTACATGAGTAAGAAAGCTGAGCTTCTGTTCAAGGTATGAGATCTTTGGGGTTTCTCCTAGTGACAGGACTGGCTGACAAGTGAACACAAAGCAAACCTCTTGATGAAAAATATTTGAACAAAGCCGAAAACAACATGGGGGGGGGGCAAAGGCCCAGATAAAAGGACACATTTTAAATATTGTTTGCATAAACATTGAGAGATGCTAGAATAACAGATTATGTGTTAATAAGCATTCAGAAACTCAACTGTCAGCCATTATTTAGTGACTTTAGTCCTCAATGATTTGCAGAAAACAACACATTTTATGATGAACAGATCAGCAATATAAGGCAAAAAAATCGGGACTTTCTGTGAAAATCTGGACCGTTGAAAGGCATGACGCAAAGTATCTATGACTGTTACAATCTTCTGTATTATTGATCAAATACATGCTTCTATCCCAGGACACTCCCATGTTTATACATGCCTTTTTTGCCACAGAAATTTATTACTGGAAATCCCGCTATATGATTTGCCTGGCATCTTCTGCTTGTGCAGAATTCTGGAGACCAGTTGTACCATTACTAGTATATTAGTTGACTTCTGTAAAAGAAGGACTGGTTGCCTACCTGATTTTGAATAACATTCAGTTTTCAAGTATTGTATTTGCCTTTGTATAACATGGGCTCCCATCATTTTAAAGTACTTCTATCCATAACTGCCTGGCAAAAGTTGATTTCAGTTTCTGTTTCTTGAGCTAATGCTGACCAAATGTGATTCTTTTTTTATATATTAAATTTATATTTTATTTATATATTAACCTTCTGCCTCTACATTCATTGCCAACAGAGTACTTTTAATACATCACCTGAATTTTTGCATCAGAAGTACTACATTCCTTTTTTTGTTTGTTTTATCGGTCCCCTTCTTATCCTTCTTTCTTTAGGAATTACAACCCCACCCCCTCCCAGGACAAAGTCAGATACATTCATGTCCTTTATCTCTGCCTTGGATAGTACTTCACCTGCATCCTTGGTGAGTAACAAGACATCAGTTCTACACCACATATTGAACAGACTTCCACAGAAGGTTATCTCTGTTTCAGTTTTATTGCTTTAACAATACACATCTATATACCTATTACTCCAAGACATTCCCCTAATCGTTTCTTCTGTTTTATGTCATTCCCTTTTATTGTAACAGTAGCATTTTGTTAACAGATCTTCTTAAGCCTGTGTTACTGAATTTCTTCTATGAGGTTATAATGTTATTTCAGTCCTTATTGGTTTAATTATTAAACACATCAAATGCATTTGAAATGCTAAAGCTGTTTTGCAGAGAAAGCAGTGGCCCCAGTAATTAAACACATATTATACAGAGCATGTATGAGCCCACTGGTTACTATAAATCTAAATATATGCTCATTATTAATCAGATCACTGTCTTCTAAGTAACGCATAAACTCAAGAGTCAAGAGGGCAAAGAGGGTATTTAAAAGCAGTATTCAATGTTGGTTATGTGAACTGGGCAGCATTTACCAATGAGTTCTGCAGTTATACCATGTGGGAAAGGCTAAGTCCTATTAGAAGTCTGAAAATCAGTAATGTGAGTCCTGAACTCTGAAAAATTAATCAATATTCAACACATGTGAAAGTAGAGTGAGAAACTCATTGTTACAAATTAAAAGTACTTCTGCATGGGGATACAGGCCCCTTCCCCTTCCCACAGACTATACTAGAGCTCCACTTCTTATATACAATAATACTGGCATTGCTGCACCTCACAGTTAGAGCATTTTTACAGATATGACACTTTTGCACTTAGCATACTTTTGTATCAATTGTACATAATTTATTATGTTTTTGGAATTGTATTACCAAATCTTAAAAATACAAAAGGAACTTGAGAAAAGTCAGTTATCTAATGAAAGCACAGGTGGCCAAGGGCCTATGCACCCTATATCTCGAGTATCATTTATTACTATTATAAGTTAGCATTATAAGTCAGCAATAACCATCTACAGCATAAAAAATGTCCAAAACATTCTGCACATCAATACACAACAACGTACATTTGTGCTCAAATAATGAAGCTAGCCTTTTTCTTAATTGCCCTGCCCACACACACAGCTTCTATGCATAGATCTAATTCAATGCTAACAACTTTCACTTAGGACCTTTCTCCACATCAATGATAAAAAAAAAAAAATAAAAAAAAATTACATAATCTCAACCCTTGCTCCACTGCAACTTACAAAGTCTGACCTGAATTCTTAAAATAACTGCCGATGCCAAAGCATATCCAGTCTGAAGCCTTATTAGTAGATCAGTAGCTGAATGCTATGTACCATTATGGAACAAAATCATATATTTTCCCTTTTCATAAAAGTGACATCTCTGCTGATGCCTTCAACTTCCTTCCTATGTCAATATTATCACCTCTCTCAAATTTTTGAAAGGAGTATTCATAAACAACTCCCCCACTATCCCCTACAAGAACAGCTCTTAACATACACCCAACATGGCTTGCACCCAACAAACAGTATGATTGCTACACTATTATTAATCACTAACACCATTAACAAATACAGAGGTTCCAGCAAATATGTTTTATTCATATTTATTAACCTATTTAAAGCCTTCAATACAGTTTCTCATCCTAAACACATGTACAAAATATCTCAATTTGGCCTATCCCCTCCTTCATTACAGTGGTTCAATTGCAGTTTAACTGACAGGATCGTGTAAAAATGACAGAACAGTTCTGAGAGCAGAGGGTTCCACCAACTTCAGGGGAGCCACGGAGCAGGCACTAGTATGGATAAAATCAATGGAAATCAAACTACACTCGGCAGTTAACCACTTCAGGTAGAATTCAGACAATAACGAATGTAAACAAATAGTGAAACTACCCCAATGCTAGAATAATTAGAAGTGACTATACTTTGTGTTAGTTTTATGTTTTCTTTAAAATCCCATGTTGAGATGATCCAGGGGGAAGAGATGCATCTTGGATGTAATAGGACTTAGCAGGACAGGCAACTTAGGTATAGTGTTAACAACGGGCAGATTCAGGGCAGAAGATTTGTGTTTGAATTGCACAGAGCAACTATCCAGAGTAGACTGCACTGGGCTACCAGACACATCTAGGCAACAGAAATGGATGGTCATTACCCCAAGCACTTGCTTGATGATATTGCAGGTCTGTCAAGTGTGGAGTTGTATGTCATCTCAGCCATATTCTGTGGGTTTATGTATAGGTGTCATGAGCCATGGCCCCAATGAATATCAAGCATTGCCTATAAGAAGCTCCTATAGAGAATCTCCTACACAAATCACTGATACAGGCCAGGCATGTCCAAGATGTGAGAACTGCATGACCTACCAAAATTGTACACATACACATTATATCTGAAACCCTTTGCAGTGCACATTGTCTGGCAGCTGATAAGAGTGCGGCACCTAGCGGTTGGTACAGTTGATATGTCTTTGCACATGTGGACCAGACAAGGCCACGATAACAGCATGAGTGAAAGAACCTCATAAAAATGAGCTAACTAATAGAACTGCAAGATATGCTTCTACACACGGTGAAGCACCAGCACCACATAAAAGAAATACTCTAGTATTCTCCAGACCAGAGCCGGCCTTAGGCATAGGCCAACTAGGCTGCCGCCTAGGGAGTCGGTCTAGTAGGAGCACTTTTCCAGTATTTATTTGCTGTAGATAGAACAGGATGGGGGCACCAGGTGGTGTGGTGGGGTGCCATGAAGCCCTTTTGCCTAGGGCACCAGTTGACTAAGGGGGCTCCTGCTCCAGACAGATCCTTGGGATACACGCACCATGTAAACTGATGGTCATTGGAAGGTCTCTGTTCCCTGAATAGTCAAAGCAACACATACCTTAGTTTCATAGGATTTGTAGGAGTTTCAAGGCAGTTTAGTCTTGTGACCATCAATGTTTTGCCAGTACGCATATCATTGCTGGAGCCTTCTTCTGTCCTGACAGAGTGCTCTTCAAACTATCTGGAGATATACAGAGCTAAGTATATTTTTCTGGCACTTCAGAGTTGTGTACTGTTAATTGTTGTTTGACTCATTTTATATCACTGCTGGCTGACTTCAGAGTTGTGCACTGTTATTTTTGCTTCACTGTATAGTTTTTCAGATCTCTGCTGAAGATGTTTTTCCCTCCTCTCCCTATTTCTCTGTATCTTAAGTTGATATAACTGGTTTTACATCCTGTGTGTTATCTATCTCAAGGATTACTTGCATAAATGTAGACCCTCTTTGTAACAGCCTGCATATCATTGCTGGAGCCTTCCTGTGTCCTGACAGAATGCTCTTCAAACTATCTGGTGATATACAGAGCTAAGTATATTTTTTGGCACTTCAGAGTTGTGTACTGTTAATTGTTGTTTGACTAATTTTATATCATTGCTGGCTGACTTCAGAGTTGTGCACTGTTATTTTTGCTTCACTGTATAGTTTTTCAGATCTCTGCTTAAGGTGTTGGGTTTTCTCCAACCCACCCTCCCTATTCCTGTCTTGTTTAAATTTGGAGGCTTTTGCAGTTGCCCACCCCCAGTGTAGATTTGATCTGGGATACTCCCCCAGTCCCATCTCTTTACCTCATTCCACCTAATAGACTCCTTCTGCACTTGTTTTTAGTTATTTTTAATTGTATTTTTTAAACTATTTGGTCTAATATTGCTGCATACTCAAGTGTGCTAGCTTGCACTGCATTTGAATTGTTTTTTATTGCTTTTAGCTACTTTTCTGTATATATAAAAAAATAAAAATCTAAGCTTGTTTCCTACCTTTCCTGTAACTAGTACAGTCCAGATTCAGATTTGCTGTATCCAGGACTGTATGTAAGCTTCTGAGCCCCCCAAACTTTCTGTTTTGGAGGGAACCTTCTACCTTATCAGTCGGGGTGGTAAGCACAAGGTAACCTGTCTACCACATGAGGAGTGGAAATTGTAGTTATTGGCTGTTTCAGCAGTTGTTCCATCTCTCTCAACTTTCTGATTTAAAAGCCTGCATTTGCGCTTGTTTCCCCCCTTTCTTGTAACTAGTTTAGACCAGATGCAGATTCTTAGTTTTAGCACTTGAATTTGCTTATTTGTGAACAGCACTTGTTCAGAACTTGTTGCAAGCACTAAATAACCTACTAATTCCTACAGCACTCAACCTTCCTCATTACCTAGAGGAAAACAGTTTTGGTACTTACTTTCCTCACTTGCTTAGAGAAAAACAGCTCTTGTACTCACTTTCCTCACTTTTCTAGAGGAAAATAGTTTTTTATTCAGTCATGTCCAAGGGTCAGCTCCCATTGTTCTCTCCTGTCTATCTGATGAATCTGGGCATCTTGGGACAATGTAGAAATTGCCTCATGTACACAGACAACCTTCTCCTCCTACCACCCAACACTACAACCTGTGAGAGATGCATTTATCTAGCCAAATTGGAGGTAAAGCTCTCTCCAACCAAGAGTGAACTTGACAGTCAAGAGGAGAAGGCAAACACTTGCACCACACCACACTCATCACATAGTCTCACTAAATCTACACCACCAAAATCCACACATAGAAACACAAAAACATTTGCGGAGGCTCTCAATAATAATCTGCTCAAGCAACAGAGACCTCCAAAGCAGAAATGCAAGTAACCTCCACCCCCCCCCGGCACAACCCAAATGATACATAGCCCGCAGACTCAGTGTGCCACTCAACCACAGCCAATAAGGCAAAACAACGTACACAACACACTAGTCATAGGTGACTCTATAGTCAGGCACACTGATGTCCCACTCACTAGGCTAACCAAGGAGAAGGTTACTGTCAGCTGCCTGTCAGGTGCCAGGATCCGCCACATAACCCACGCAATCAGGTCACTCCACAACAAGTACAAATATGACTCTGTCATTGTCCATGTTGGTGTGAACAAGCTCCTCCTTGGACTACATGAAAAGAGACATGGAAGAGCTCTCTGATCTTGTAGCACAGACAGGTATGACCCTAGCCCTGAGTAGCATTCTGCCATCACCCAGAATGATGCCGCAGTACAAGGACAAAATGATTGACTTCAAAATTGGCTAAGCTTCTGGTGTCATTCTAAAGGGATCCGGTATCTGTCTGCCTGGGTTGGCTTGGTCGACAGACCACGATGCTTTGCCAGAGATGGCCTGCACTTGTCACCCCTGGGATTCTGGATACTGGCTAAGATACTTGCCGCTCCTATAGTGCCTTTTTTAGGCAAGGTTCAAATGACAAACTCAGTGCCATAACAGGAACAGGCAAGCAAAAACTAAGGGTGATGCTACTCAATGCTAGAAGTCTAAATCTCAAAATGCACTCACTCGAGGCATTCCTTAAAATGGAGAACATCGATATCTGTGCAGTGACTGAGACCTGGTTCAAGACTCCAGAGAGCACCCCTGCACTACCAGGCTATAACTCACCACACTTTTCGGCCATGTAACCTGGACTGAAACACCAAAGGCAGAGGTGTGTCCATATTCATTAAGGATGGCCACATCTCCAGGCTAGTTGCTCAGCATAATGCAGCCGAGGTTATCCAACTGCAACTAACTCTGGGCAAAACTACAATCCAAATTCTACCTTGCTACAGATCCCCCACCATGCCCCAGGATTCCCACTCCTCTTTTTTTGATGTACTAGAAAATATTAGGGTTCAACCAAACACCCTAATAATGGGTAATTTCAACTACCCCACCATTAACTGGGAAAACTACTCATGTACCAACTCCTTCACTCAACGCTTTCTGGAATTCATAAACTCCAATGCCCTGGATCAACTTATCCACACCCCCACCAGGGGCAACAGTATCCTAGATCTAGTCATTGCCAACATGAGTGACCGGTTTTCCACACCTGAAGTCAACACCTCATTGGTCCGATCCAACCATAAGCTAATTACCCTAGATATCCACATCCTGCCCCCACCCCCCATTAAGGAATCCATGGTAAAAAAATTCTCCAAAGCCAAATTCATGCTTCTTAAGACAGAATTGGTGAACTTCATGACACCCATGCAGATGGGCAATACAGTTACGAATACTGAATCCTACACAATTGCACTTTATAAGCACTTACATGAGTGCATGGATTATGCTATGCCAAATAGAACCAAGATGCTATCCTCCAAAAAAAAGCAAGCCAGTCTGGTGGTCTCCTGCTATAAACAAATTGTACAACAGAAAGAAGAAACTGTTGCAAAAGAGAATAAAATCCCATGAGTGTAGGAGCTCCCTGGTCAGTCTCAGTAAGAAGCTGCGATCCCTGATAAAATCCTCCAAAGCTAGTTACAAAAACAAAATCGCCACTGATTCTAAAGACAACCACAAAGCATTCTATAGCTATGTCAAGAATCTCAATGGCAACACTCAGATCTGCTCTGAGGTACAGCACAATGACACTAAATATACAGACCCAACTGATATTGCCAAATCCTGGCAGATAGGTTCAGTGCTAACTTTACCTCCCTCTCACCCCTAAAGAGCCCATCACTATACCAGAAGAATGCAAAGTTCCTGTAATCATGGCTGCACAGGTAAAAAACACACCCTCCAAAGCTAAGAACAGAGCATCCATGGGACCAGACAATATCCCAGGCTGTGTTCTACATGAACTACAGAATAAACTGGCACCCCACCTAAGTACCATGTTCAGTCATAGCCTCACCTCAGGCTTTGTGCCTGCTGAATGGTGCACAGTGATGGTTATCCCACTCCACAAGGGGGGAGCCACCACGCCCCATTAGCCGGATGAGCCTGGTCTCCAAGGCCATGGAACGTATCATCATGGAACTTATAAACAAAGACATTGGTAATCTCCAAACTATGGACCCTACCCAGTTTGGGTTTGTAAAAGGCAGATCATGTCTCCTAAACCTGATAGACTTCTTTGTAGCAGTCACCAAAGCCGGAGACAAGGGTAAGGTGGTTCACACAGCCTATCTAGATCTTGCCAAGGCTTTTGACACCATCCCCTACTCTGGAATTATAGATAAACTCACTAAACTAGGTATAAGTCCCTATGTCACAAGATGGGTTGCCAACTGGCTCACTGACAGAACCCACACTGTGAAAGTAGCAGACTCCAAATCCTACTTCAGACCAGTGACAAGTGGAGTACCACAGGGTTCAGTCCTGGGTCCTCTCCTGCTTGGTATCTACTTCCCTGAAGTACAGGCTAACACAGAAGGTGTTTGGCTAATGAAGTTCGCAGATGACTGCAAACTAGGAGCCATAATCCAAACTCTTAACAATCTGGACATCCTACAAAAGGGCCTCACTGAGACAGATGCCTGGTGTCAAAGCCATGGTCTTAAGTTCAATGCCAAAAAGTGCATTGTCATCTCCTTTGGTAAAAACTCTGTACCCATGAACTACAACATAGGAGGTAGTATACTTAACACCGAAAGTGTGATAAGAGACCTTGGGACACAGGTGGACAGTAGTCTCTCCTTTGATAATGACATTGCCACAGTAGTCAGGAAATTCTTCTATGTGGCAAAAGGTTTCTCATCCACAAAAAAAGAGGTCATTGTTCCCCTCTACTCATCACTCATTAGACCCATTATAGAGTATAACGCCCCTTTTGGTATGTACCTCACAAGACATCTACAACAACTGGAAAGGCCGCAGAAATACCTCACAAAGAGGATACCGGCCTCAAACAGATGCCCTACACAGACCGTCTCAAAAAACTCCAGCTTTACTCCATCGCATATCGCCTGCTCAGAGATAATCTCTGCCTAACATACAAAGCTATGTCAAACCTAGAGCTGTTGGACATGCTCCACTTAAAGAAATCCGAATCCCTCCGAGCTACACGCTGTAGGGACCTAAATGTTGTCACCACAATAAACAGAACATGCGGGAGGGATAGATTCCTGTCCGAGACTTCCCATACTCTGGAATAAACAACCTATCTATATCAAACAAAGCTCCTCATTAGCACTATTCAAGAAAAAATTTTGATGATTGGATGGGAAACAGGAAATTCACCATGGGGATCACTTTTGTGGCTCTGCTCGACAGTGACACAGGAAAATAATTTTCTTGGGTGGCAAAAGCCAAGGTACCTTTTTGGCTGGGCTTGTATAGGCCCCAGGGCCAATAGCCTAGTACCTACCAATGAACTTATGAACCCACACTAAAGTTGTACTCTTTTTCTTAAGGACAGCTATGCCAGTCAGTCCCTGGGTGAATTTGAGAGTACCCATCATATCATTCATCTGATGTCTAAAGGATAATAATGCATTGCATTGCTCAACCTGCAGGGACAGTTTATTCTAGAGACTGGGGAAGTGTTAGTAATGAATCTATAGCTTCATTATATTCTATTTAACTGCTGGTGATGATTTAGGTCCCTGGTTTTGGTATCTGCTAAGCTATTAGCCTTATAGTGATATAGGAGATGAAGTACACAGGTTCTCTAATGATGCTGTGGGTAATACATAGATTGCCCCTTAAGAGCCCGTCCAGTACTGAGAAAAGGACAGTACCTCTGTTGGTAGCTCAGGGTGTTTAAGCCAGAAATCTTCTAAGTCCACATGAACTGATATTTCACGTGCCCCACAAGATAACATGAGAGTACAGGACATATCTATTAGCAGCTGCATGATGTCTGTGTCCACATTCCTGCAGCCTACTGTACCCCTTCCACAAGGACGATAGCAATTTAGATGTGGTGAGATCCTCCTGGGACATGATGTCTGATGATGCACCTCATTATTTATACTAGCTATACTCTTTACACTATACTAATGGCCTGTGACATGTGCTGTTCTGCTAAAATAGCTGTTAAACTTAGTAACACAGAATTGTGTATCTCCCTGTTGAAGAAGAAATCTCTGTGCACAAATTCTGTGGTGTCAGCTGCTGATTACCCTATATTCTTACATTTCTGAATCCTTGATTTGCATTCACATTGGAGTTCTTTAGACTGTTGCTTATTATCATGACAGTTTATGGGTGTTGCACATGATGCTACCATGCAATTTAATGTGTTTATGTTGAGGCACTGCCTGTGCCTCTGATTGGGCCCAAGCTTGGGCATCTCTGCTCATAGTGCAATTTTGCCAATGTGATACACATACACTAATATTTCCGAATCCAGGCTGTAATAAACAGGGCATTATATGTGTACATAAAATGACTGATCCAAATGCTTAGAATTATAGCTTTACTGATCTGTCAGTCATGCTTCATCCTTCTGTGTAATGTAAGGCAGTGTAGTTACAGAAATGGACAAATCATTTTATAACTTTTCTCTCTGAACGAAGTTAATCTCTAGAATAACTTCTGGAGTATGTTCCAATGACAACATATTTATATCACTACTTAAAAGTGATGTAGAATATATATCTTCCTTGTAAATATAATAACTACTTTCACTTTTTCCTAGGAAAATGTGGTTTGGCTGCTGTCTTAATACTGAATGTTTCATTTTTCACTATTTTAATTATGCAATGAATTTTCTTTTTCTTGCAAATATGTGATTAAATTGCTTGAATGACATGAAATTTCTAGCTTCATAAGAATACATAATTCAGCAGTATTTAGTGTTAGATGCATAAAGACCAAAATCATCACAGGACCTTAGACAATTACTCATTGTGCAAAACTAGCAAGCCAGCATTCTTGGCATTTGTTCTGCACTTCTTTTTGTTTACATCATACTGTTTTAACCATACAACTAATCCTTCAGGAGAATTTTGTGTGTGTGTGTGTGTGTGTGTGTGTGTGTATAAGTATATGTATATATATATATATATATATATATATATATATATATATATATATATATATATATCTATATATATACATATATATATATATATATATATATATATATATATATATATATATATATATATATATATATATCTATAGATATAGATATATATATATATATATATAGATATATATATATATATAGATATATATATATATATATATATATATATATATATATATATAGGGTCTATATTGAAACATCGAACGTTTAAAACAGCGAACGATGTTTCATCTACCCTTTTTCAGTGAAAGCTGAAAATGTCGACACCTCCGAACAATGATTTCTTTCCTAGGGAAAGAAATCGCTGTTCCAACCAAAAAAAAAAACAGTAAACACTTCCAAACACATACACATGTACCTTAACCTTAATTGTACCCTCCCAAAAAACAGTAAACCGCTGAAAACACATATGCACGTAACTCAACCATACATCTAATGGAAAAAAAAAAAGTAAACATTTTAAAACATATGCACTTACCTTAACCCACACCCTAACCCTAACGTCAGTAACTGTTGCACATTTAGGTAACCAGTTCCAAACACATACACACTTACCTTAACCCTAATTCTACCCACCCCAAAACAAAAGTAAACAGCTTAAAACACATATGCACTTAACTCAACCGTACATCTAACGCAAAACAGAAAAAGTAAACACTTTCATACATATGCACTTACCTTAACCCACACCCTAACCCTAAGATCAGTAGCTCTTGCACATTCACACTCGGGAGCTATACCGGACAAGGGACCACACTACAGTGTAGAACACGGCAAAGCAACGAAGCAGTCAACCGACTTCTTTCCCAGGGAAAGAATTCGCTGAACAGCCGCTTTGTTGTTTTGCCTGTTCGCTCTTTATGTGTCAATGAAAATGCATTCGACAAAATGCGTTTTCGTCATTCTAATAGGAACCCTATATATATATATATATATATATATATATATATATATATATATATATATATATATATATATATATATATATATATATATATATATACACACACACACGCACACACGCACACACACACACACACACACACACACACACACACACACACACACACACACACACACACACACACACACACACACACACACACACACACACACACACATATATATATATATATATATATATACATACATATGTATGTCTGTTTTAATGATATATTAAAAAGTATCTTTATAATCATCAATAGTCAAACTTTCATACATAAAAACTGATCAGTGTCACAGTTTCTAATTCCAGTGACATTTTTTAATGGCCTACACCATCATTTAGAAACTGCTTTTGATTACTGTATTGCACTTCCTCTTCAATAGACCCTTAATTTTATTCACAGCAGTCAAACTGACATCAGATTTGATCATTAAAACATAGTTTTGTGGGTGGGTGGTTGGGTGCATAACACCTTTTGTATGTTTCCGTATTCAAAATGTCTGTCATTTAGGCTACCCACATCAAAGATGCACATGCCAGATCTGCCATCTGCATAGTCATTTCCTGTGTATAAGTTCTCAGATCAGTGTATACCAATTACACCTAAGGATCCACATGCCAGTGTGAAGCATATAGCATTGCACACAGCATGAGCAGTATATGCCAGTGTTTACTGTGACTACTTCCCAGCCTGTCATACCTTGTTGCGTTATGCATATTCTACAAATGCCTGAAACATCTTTTCTGTCATGCATGTTGATGATATGGTCTCACTCAAATTTCATACTTACAATGCAAAGTTTTCTGAGAATCTCTCTCTCACAGATCGATTCACTAGATTATTTCAGTTTGGTCTTCTCCTCCATCATCATTTAGTGACCATGTACATCACTGCAGTGTAGCGCTATGTGATAAATATAAGCAGAACAGGAGTCTATCTGTATTAATCTGGTGCTGATTGGACACATGAGGATTTTACAAACCTGCATTCTCATCCTTTTCCTCTTATGCTACACTACAGCATATTAGATAATTTGTATGTTGAGTGAGTAGGTTCTGAAGGGTAAAGTGATATGTTTCAGTACTCAAACACATATCCTACCCTAAGTCTGTGGAACAGAGAACACAGTATTTTGACATCATGTTGGAGTAGAATAGTGTATGAAATGTATGGCCTATGTAATGCTACTGAAGTATTAGATGGTACAGTATATGTGGTTGCATATGGCTAGGAAGAACCATTCTAGCTGTTAAATGCCTTATGTTTCCCCAACTACATCCATGGTAGTTGAAAACTAGAGGTTTAAAATGTCTGTTTCCTGGCGTTTTGTCAAAGAAGGATGCAGTCTTGAAAGTCATCCCACCAGTGTGAATGTGGTTAGTGGTTCAGATGCTGGAAGAGCTGAGGTGGGGGAGGTGTGAGCAGCTTACATCATCTATCTTGCTGGTTGAGGGAGAATGGGACTGCTTGGGATCAGTACTCATCCAGTGAAACCCAGTAGGTGAAACCTAATCATAAAGCAGGAAATCATTTAACTAATATTGGGAGGCATTGAGAAAGTATGTAGCAATGCACAAAGTTGTATGTGACATACCATGAAATCTCTGTCTTGTATAATTGTTGCCCTTCTCCACACATCTAAAAATCCTTGCCCTAGGATGCAAAGTTGATGTCTTCTTCTTGCCTCTTCTCTATAATTTTGGGCAGTCTTCTCACAATTAAGAAGCCACAAGGTACCCTTTGCCTCAAGGGGGAGAACAACCCATCATTAAGAACAAGGCAGGATATTACTGGTCGCTAGGAGGAGGCAGCGTATGAGTTTGCGCAAAGAAAAATGTGGAAGGTCAACTGTTAGCCAGGTATTTTTCTGTATACTTAGGTTCATAGTTTTCTGTTTATAAGCTGCTTGTAGCTTTAATACTGGTATACTCCCTATTTCCACCTATACTAGCTTCCCCTTTCGTCCATTAGGTCACATTGATAAAGTGTTTTAAAGAACTGAATAAAACAAACACATACTCTCACAACTACAGGCACAGATTAAGAACTGTCCCAATATGGAGAAATGGCATAAACATTTCATATATCCACATACAATGTCAGTGTTATATTACTTTGCTATCCCACATAAAATGGCAGAATACTCTCTGTCCCCTCATGTGAGTCTTCACTGGTGTAGCCAAGGCTCTATACCTGGTCGTGTCCTCTTCAATGTCTTTATCAATGACCTCTATACTTCCTCAGATTTAGCCTCTCTTAAACAATATGCCAATGATTCCACACTTATATGTGTATTATTACACAAGAAGTGTGTTCCTCAGTTGAGAAATGGCTTCATAATGCCCAACAACAACAATGCAGCTTTAAAAAAAAAAATATATATATATATATATATATATATATATATATATATATATATATATATATATATATATATATATATTGTATATTCCACAGAAAAACTGTTCATTGTCCTTTTCAAAAGTGGATTCAAATCAGAAGCATGATGCTCACTAGTACAAATACCTGCACTTAAAAAAAATCAATTGCAATTCTGAAAGAAAATCAGTGAATTATTAAATGTGCTGATACTATTTTCAGGAATCTTTTGGGGGACCTTTACATCTGCACTGTAGCTCAGAAGAAGCTGAATGTTCCAACATACTGAAATCTCAGATTTAGTATATGCCCCGTACTTTTCCACTTTAATTTACACAGTTGAATAGCTCACAACTGTGGATCTCACACCATCAACAATCAGTTACAATGACTAGCTAATCAGGTATATTAGATTTTTGGAATGATGCTTTCTTTGTGAACTGATACTGGCTTGGTTTTCTGGCACCACCTACCTCAAAGTGCATAATTATTCCCTCATTTATTAGACATTCTATCTATTGTTCTAACATGAGGAAGAGACTCACTGTTTCTGCCTTGTGTTGCAGAATCTATATTACTACCAGATGTCCACAGCTGTTAGATCTACTTGACTAGTGAAGTTGGACCACAAGAGTCATATGACTAAGCATCTAAGCCATGTGCTAATATTTTTTGTTTTCTTATATGCATATCTGTTGTTAGACTTTGGGAAAAATACATTGTTTTTCTATGTGCATTTGATAATAAATCAGCCTATTCCATACTAATAAATTATTAGCATCAGAAAAATGGTTCACAAATAGAACTGCGTGGATCTGTTATAAAATCTCTGTTAGTCTATTAGAAGGTATCATATGAGATTCAGTAATGGGTTAAATGTACACAAATAGCATATTGGACAATAAATGTCCTCCAACATTGTATCACCTAGTAAAAAACAAACATTGTTTAATGCTCACTAAATGTGGCTTTGATGTTTAGCAAGAGTATAAGCAAAAAGTAAATAAAAGAAAAAATAAAGCATGTGTGTGTGTGTGTGTGTGTGTGTGTGTGTGTGTGTGTGTGTGTGTGTGTGTGTGTGTGTGTGTGTGTGTGTGTAAGAGAGAGAGAGACAGAGACTGCTCAACTTCTTTGTTCCAGAATTCAGGATGAAGCCAACAACTGAGGGGGGGGGGGGTCTGAACAATAAGTAGTTGAAGCTCTAACACCTGCCTTCCCAGGCAGCAATCCTCAGTGATTTCATTCTGTTTGTCATTCTGCCCCTAAGGCGTGGTTTGAAGCCGAATATGCAGCTTCTAATAGACAGGCTGGTCATTATTGGTGTTTCCAGTTCACTGAAGACCTTGGGAAAGGCTAATTCTACATTACATTATTTTTTAAACAAAAAGTTTAATTTTACAGCAGGCAACAACTGGGGCGAAAGTTACAGTGAGCCGAGAAGGAAACATGACAAGAACGATACAGCTATTAGAGACATGATCTTTGGGTTTGAAAAAAAAAATTATACAAACTCAAGACTTTGCAGATGGAAATGTTTTATTTTAGTGAATGTGTTAAGTTGAAGGTGGTTCCTCAGAGACTACGTGTTTTTAAATTCCCTTTTCGGTTATATTATGACATGGATATGGTGCAAGATTTTACCAACCTGTTTGATAAATGGGAGTATTGAACTGCTTAACAAAGTGTTGATTTTTCAAGAACAAATGAAGGTTAAATTATTTAAAGAAGTGGAAATACTTAACAAGGACATTTTGGAAGACTTAAATTTCCTCAGTATGAGGAATTGTATTCTAAAGTCCTTGAGAGAGTTGAAAAAAAGTGTAATATACAATTTCAGAAAGAAAAGGAAGCTCAACAGGGATATTCAACAGTATAAATCTAAAACAATATACCCCACAGACAGGCTTTTTATTGATAGTTATAGTCAGGAAATTGTGCCAGGGAGTTTCAATTACCAAGGAGGTGGAGGTTATTCAGAAGGTTATTATGAAGCTACTGGTAATGGGACCCCCTTTAAACAAACATTTAATGATGGTTTTCATGTAGAAGAGGATTTTCCCACCCTAATATGCTAGGAAAGAATAGCGAACAGACAACCAGGAGTCCAACATTATTACAATTCCGATTACCCTGCCCGCAGGAGTGAATACCACAAGGGGAGAAGCAGGAGCAGGTATTAGATGGGAACTATTTCCATTCTGATATTATTTGTAGCTCTAAAGGATTCAATATTTACAACTATAAAGATAGAGTTATTTCTGAAGAATATTTTTCACTTTTCTCCAAAGGGTTTAAATTTGTTCCTGCTAGGATACCAGATATAACAGAAGTTTTGCTTGATATTCACGTTTACTAGGAAAATAAAGTTTCGATTATTGTTTCCTGGTAACAATACTGATAGTACTGGGCATAAATCTACAGCCTTGAGAAAAAACAGTTTGTTCAATCCTCCCTTACACCCTTTGGTAGCCAGTTTTGAGAATGTGGTTAAACAAGAGTTGTGTCAGCTTTGGGCTAACAACAAGGAGGTTTTTTTTAACCTGAGTTCCAAAGAGAAAGAATTACTTTTTTCTTTAAAACACGATAGAAGTATTCATATAATGACCCCAGATAAGGGAGGGGGTATTGTAATTTTTGACAGTGAAGATTACAGAAAGCTTATCCAAGCTATTTTGTTTCAGGAGGAAAGCTATTTGCAGGTATCCAAGAATCAGATTAATATTTCTTATCAGCGTATTGATGGGTTTTTGGAAGAATACGTATTAGAACAAAGGATTAGTCAGGAAGTCCATTCTTTTTTATTAAATAATTTTCCCAAGGTACCTAGCATCATTAGCATCCCTAAGATCCACAAAGATGTTTTGTCACCCCCATTCAGGCCTATTGTGGCAGCAGGGGGATCTAAAACACACAATTTGGCAGTGTTTGTGGACCAGATGGTCAAGCATGTAGTTGAGGGTATGCCACATCTTGTTAAAGATTCTTGGGATTTTCTGGGACAGATTAAGCAGGATTTATGGAATGCTGATCTGATTTTTTTGATAATAGATGTGCAAGATTTATTCTCCTGTATTCCTAGGGAGGAAGATTTAGATTATTTTGAAAAAATGTTGTTTGATCATTCTAGATTATCTTCAGAGCGTGTGCAGCTTGTTTGTGAAATTATGGCCTTGATTTTATATAATAATTATATTTTTTTCGAAGGGCAATACTTCCAACAAATAAAGGGAGTTGCTATGGGAGCAGCCCATGCCCCCGTGTATGTAAATATTGTTTTACTAGGGTGGGAGAAGGAATTTATTTTCGAAAGCAGGTTTTACTTGGATATTTTGTTTTACAGTAGGTACCTGGATGACATTTTTATTTTATGGAAGGGTACCAAAGAAAATATTGCTGGTTTTATTGAATATCTAAACAGCACCACTCAATATTTGAAATTTACTTATGAATGTAATGAGAAAGAAATCCATTATTTGGATACCACTATCATTAAGGATGTATGTTGTTTCAGATCTAAAGTGTATAGAAAGAAAACTTTTTGTAATTCTTATCTCCATTTTCAAAGACACCACCCACTATACCAGAAAAAAAGTATTGTTAAGGGACAGGCGATTAGAATTTCTAGAATGACTTCTCATTTTCAGGACGTCATTAAAGAATTCAACGACCTCAAGAATATGTTTTTGGAGAGAGATTATCCACTGGAATTTGTGGAGGGTATTTTACAAGAGATTTTGAGTGAGTGGAGTTCGAAATATCAACCTTTGTTAGGTAGAGGTCTTTCTAAAACAAAAAATAATGAAAGAACAGAGAGTTCTTCCTACAATTTCTCCCAGGCATGTGTGGTTCAAAACAGTTCACATTATAATGACATAAGGAACATCCTTTGCAAGAATTGGAATATTTTCAGTAGTGACCCTAATATTTTACAAGCAGTGGGTGAAAAACCTATTTTCTGTACTAAAGTGGGTCACAACTTGAAACTTACCTTGGAGGGTAATACGAACAACAGCAGTGTAAAATCAAATGAATTTACCAAAGCCTGTGGTTGTTGTACACAGTGTAGATTTATTTTGTCAGTTGTTAGTTTGAAACTTGACAATATAAACCAGGAAACAGTGTTATTTAAAAAGGGTAATTGTCATACTAGTAAAATAGTTTATTTGGCTAAGTGTAATTCCTGCCCAGGGTTTTATGTTGGGAAAACTGAGACGGCTCTCAGGTCCAGGATATATGAACATTTATATGATATTAAGAATTCAAAAGAAACTAATGCCTTATTCAAGCATAGTAAAATATGTAGTCATTGTTCTGGATTCAAGTTTGGGATATTGGATACAATAGAAATAAACCCCAGGGGTGGTAATTGGAAAAACACTTTAAACAAGAGGGAATTGATGTGGCAGCTTCGTTTGGCAGCTAATTTATGTCCAGAATTAAATTATTTTATATCTATCTTGCCTGCTTTAATAGAAAGAGCAGAAAGAGTTTGATTTTAAAATGTGATTTTTTCATAGAAATGTTTTTATTGGATTGTTCAGTTTTTACAGTGTATGCCTTTTATGGTATTTATTCAAGGGATTTTTGTTTGATTGGTGGGATTTTAACCTATCCTGTGTTACTGTAACATATTTAAATCCACATGACTGTTTGTATATTGTTCTGATGAAGTCAATTTTACTTTGATGAAAGCACTTAACCTGGAAATAAATTTTGTTGTCTACTAGTCATGCGGGTGAACTTGTTGGCTATTAATCTTCAGTGATTTACCAGAAAATCATTTTAGTGGGATGTAAACCAAAATAGTTACAGTCTGGGGGTGGCGGATTTCAGTGCCTTATATATATATATATATATATATATATATATATATATATATATATATACACACACACACACACACACACACACACACACACACACACACACACACACACACACACACACACACACACACATACATATAATTTTATATATATATATATATATATACACACACACACACACACACACACACACACACACACACACACACACACACACATACATATAATTATATATATATATAAATTATATACTAAGAAAAAGAATACAAAACAATTTAACAGATATCCCATTATCTCAGCCCCATAATATCCTCCTCTGCCTTCAGCATCCAGACACAACAACTCTGGTAGACATTTAGTTCCCCAATAATGCCTACCCTGGAGGACATTATAGCTTAGTTAATCTTCCTTTTTTTGAAAAATGGAACCCAATCACAGTTTTTTTCTGTGTTTGATCAGAAAGGGGCAATGTAGATAATTTTGTTCCCTAGGTTCTGCAGGCACTACAAAATTTGTACATGTGAATGTAGAATCTATGCAAAAAAAAAAATCCTCTCACAGTATCCTGTTATAATAACACCTTTATTAACTTTGGGTCTTCTCAGATACTGTTTGTTGATTGGTACAGTACCATTGACCTCATCACAGACTCAAATGCACATACCTTATGTCCGACCAAAAAGAAAAAAAAGGTCAAATATTGGTTATTAGACAGCAACTTCAGTAATACAATTATTTGTGTGACTACAACTACTCCATTCACTTGCAGATTCAGCACTCTGTGATGTAGCTGATAAAATATCACTCTAATTGTTGGTATTTGTCAGTTATTCATTCAGTTTGCATTTAGTTAGTCACTGGTCATGTTAATGAGAGGAAAGTTACACACATGATTACCAGGTCGGTCTGACTGGACAATCAGGTGCCCGTTTTCACCAGAGACCCAAGGAGAAAAGCTCCACATACATGACAATCATAAAAAATACAAAAGCTGCACATATATGATAAAAATACAAAAGAGCACAAATTAATAGAACAGATAAAAGTATATCATAGCATTGTATGATGAGAAGTTGCAGAAGTGTACAATATATATAAAGTGTATAGTAGTAAAACAGAAAATATAATGTATTTGAGTAAGAAAGTGCAGTAATAATATATACAGTTATATACATACATTTAAAAATACAATTTGTTATGGCATTTTTTTTCGGTGTATTTGACCTTTGAGTAGTATCAGAGGAAGATTTATATGAATGGTGGTAGTAGGATGATATCATCATGAAATCATACATGTTGCCATGTGACTGCTATAACTGAATGGTTTTCATAGATTCATAGATTAGTACTAGACTAACTGCCCTTGCAAGCCATTTTAAGCCTAGCCAGTTATCCCTTGTGAGACTCAAACCCTGCACCTCTGTTTGTAAGGCAAACACCTTAACCATTAGGCCACCCTCCCAACCCTAGCAGTAGGATGATATCATCATGAAATCATAGATGTTGCCATGTAACTGCTGTAGCTGAATGGTAGTAGGATGATATCATCATGAAATCATAGATGTTGCCATGTGACTGCTGTAGCTGTGTGATTTGCTGGTAACAATGGGTACTTTTATGGATTTTGGGAACTATATCTCCGTAGGACATGTTTTCTAGTGAAGTTTACTTCATAATCAACTTGATGATCATATAACAGGAGTATTTAGCTGATGAGGTGTAGGAAATAAGACCTCCTAACTTTCCGTGGGTGTGGTTTTCCCTATTAATCCAAGTTTTATTTGTTCCAAACAATATCTGTTACATAGTAAGTATTTTTCTATTCTTGGAGCAATGCATGATTATGCCTCATGCTTAAGGTACATCTTCTGCATTTTGTCACAAGTTAAAGTCACGCTTAAGGATAAAATTGTTCTTTTTTTGCCCTTCCTACACTGTATCTAAATTTGACTTTCTTATCAGAAAAAAAAAAACATGCAATGGCAGTTGTGATTCACTGCAGACATTGAGAATCCCATGAAAAATTGTCATTTACTCTTCTTAAGGTGTATTTCAGTAGATGGTTATAAGGAAACTTCTGACACTCTAAATTTTTAGGAGGTGAAAATACACTTAGCAGATTGAAGTCTTTACTAAGGTACTGAAGAGAAATTAGTCAGTGAAATTTAGCAGAACAGTAAGAGGAGATGAAAATGAATTCTAGAGTATCCCTCTGTTCCCGATGTTTGGGAATGGCCTTCCTAAACAGACTATTTCGGTTAAGATCCAAGTATCATAACTATGTATCTTAAATAAATAAGTTATGCAGGAGAAATCCTGTTTCCATGCCCCTTTACTTTGTTTATATTTTTCATAACGAGGCTTCAAAGCTGTTGTACGATTCAGCAATACACATTTTGCACCCATTAATGCAGAACCAAACATAATCTGGTATTGCTGAGACAGTGAAAAAATATTAGTAAACGTTCTTCTATGACTATTTTTCCTAGAGAAGAGCATATCTATGTGCTAAAGAAATATGCACTGGAGGATGTGGTAAATAGGTTTACCTTTATAAAGGCGATGCACAGTCGGGTGAACAGCAAGTGTTTGAAAGGCTGTTTGAAAATTTTGCAAATGGCGAAAGAAAAAAGGTTTGAATGTGCAATGAGCGAATGCACAGTAACATTCGCTCATTGCACATTCGACATTGTGGGGTGGATTGCACTATAGTGGGGATCGGGAAATGGTTCCTTTCCCCACTGTAGTGCGATCTTGGAGTTAGATAATAAAGTAGGGGGGGTGGGGGCACAGCTCTGTACATGGGGGGTGCAGGTGTGCTTGCCCCCCTACTTTACACTTAGTTTTTTTTTGTTCGACATTAATGTTCAAAAAACAGTGACTCTGCTTTTCGATTTGCTGTTTTTCGAACGTTAAGGACTGTCAATGTTTTCACTTTTGTGGTTTTGAGTCGCTCATATGAGTACTTGAACCACTTTGATTTGAGTTTATGAAGGCAAACCAATAAATATGAGCCACATGGGTATTTGAAAATGAAAACGATAAAAAAATGTTATATAACATTAACTTAGGTGTGCATCTCACTCATCAAACACGTATGGTGTCAGTAAGCTTTTTTCATATGCAGACTCACTATTTTGTAAATGATCTCAGCTGTGATAAGAGATTGCTGTGGTTGACTGGACCATATTCTATTTTTGCTAAAAGGGACTGACTGCATCATGTCAACAGATACAATGGAACATAACATTTTATAAGATTTGTTCCTCATGTCATCTAAGTATTTTCTTATGTCTGCTCATAAATGCATGGAAGTTTACTTACTTTAAGATGAGAAACAATAAAATTGCATGCAGCATTAGGGGGCAAGTTTGTTCATATCACCTAACTAAATGACCAGATGCCAATTCATTTTATTTATTTATTTTTTATTTAACATTTGTTGACCGGGAATGTCCGACTAGGTTCTACAGATTCTGTTTTCAGCAGAGGCCTGGGGAGAAATGCTCCAGAAGCATGTCTTTAGAATGTGGGAGGAAACCAGAGTACCCAGAGAAAACCCACGCGAACGCAGGGAGAACATGCAAACTCCACACAGAAGGCACCCCAGCCGAGAATCAAACCGGAGAACATCTTGCTGTGAGGCGACAGCATTAACCGCTGCACCACTGTGCTGCCTGTACAACTCATCAAACTTAAGTTAATCAGTTGGAAAGTCATTGAATGAACACAGACAAAAATAAGTGTAATCATAATGCACTTTCCAGACTCTGTACTGGAACTTTGGTTTGTGGATAAACATATACCTAGTATCCAAAAAAAACAACATATCAAACCATAACTAACTTGTCACATACCTGCTAGGATTAGTCATGATAAACTATGGTAACATCATCTTTGAAAATTGCATATGGATCAAAAGAATTCTACATATTACGTCAGCAATGTAAATGTTTTTATAACGGGTATCAGAAAATTATACATACAGCCAAATTGTATGCAGTTGAAATATTTCCTTTATAGTCAATTTTACTGCAAGCTGCATACACAAGATATCCTTTCTGCAACATGTTTTTAGTTTGCTAATAATGCTGTAGAAGTTGTAAGAATACTGCATAAAGTCTGATGGAAACTATTCTCAAATCCTAGGCTCCATGCTGTGCAATCTAGTCTACCAAACCATGCAATTGCTATATTTTCAACATTTTATTCTTCCTTTTTTACCGTCCTATTGTACTGTAGCTTATGTCATAGCAGAAGTACAAATATACCTTTTATGTGTATGTGCGGGGGTGGGTTCAAGCTCCCCTGCAGTTTACAAATACACTATAGTGAATTTTCAGTTCTTGACATCTTGGGCAAATGGACATTCAATCCACTGAATTAGACACCTGTGAATAAAAATGCTAGCAGAATAATTATTGATTTTGGTTACTGAAGGCTCAAGTACTAGATGTTTGAGCAAACCACAACAAACACAAGCAAGACGTTTGCTTATCTGAATGATTTTCACACATATCATGCTTAAAAGTATATATATCTTAATGAATGTATGATTTTATTTCCACAGTGGTCCTGAATTCAAAGGACTGCAGTCAATGGAAGTAATATAGTTTTAATGATTTGTGTGCAGTACATCTGAGTTCACTGAATCCTGCATCAGTGAACAACCCAAATTCTATATTGAACCCATCTTTTTTATGGTGTTTACTTGGAGTGATATGCTTTACATACCTTTGAGCTTATCCTCAGCTGTCCTACCTGTAGAGTCACTAGTGCAGAGCTTTCTTGAGTGTGCATATTGTGTCTGTCAATCATAGCTACAATTGCTCTGCACTGAAAAATAATCCTGGGGAGGTAAATAAGTACTTTCAAGTCTATGAACGTAGACTCTGGGTATACTATTCAAATCATAAACATTCATATTTTGAGAGATCTGTGGAATGTATGTTACTTTGCTTGGCAAAGTCTCACTTAACATAGAGTTAGGAAAGTTAATGTTGTTAATTTGTTATATACTGAAGTTAATGTAATGCTCTTATATGCTGTTTCTTCTTGGATATTGAACCTAACTGCAGAAGGAAACTTAACAGTTTCATGTCATCTTTTATGTATATAAATTTGTTGTCATTTGCATGTCATTAAATAAAGAAAAATATTAACCTAATAAACAGATCTGACGAATGCATGCTACAATTTGGCTGAGATCTTAAGTTACTATGCATCTAAGAAAATAACCACTGAAGATGTGTACAGTCCTAGTCAAAGCAGGGATAGGATGGAAAGCAAGAGGAAGCTTTCTATATATTCCTTCCTATATAAAGTCATTTAAGGAAATTATAGACCCATAAGCCTAACTAGCCTGATCTGCAAGGCCATGGAATGGATTATCATGGACCTAATAAACAAGGACATATGCAATCTCCAAACACTTGATCCCACACAGTTTGGCTTCGTCAAGGGGAGGTCGTGTCTGTTAAATTTGGTCGACTTTTTTGAGACCGTCACCAAAGCCATGGATGAGGGGAAGACAGTGCACACTGCCTACCTTGACCCGGCCAAAGCCTTCAACACTATTCCCCACTCGGGCATAATAGATAAACTCTCTCAACTAGGCATCAATCCACGTGTTACCAGATGGGTAGCCAACTGGCTCACTGATAGAACCCACCTAGTCAAAATAGGGAAGCCACCTCAAGCAGTAGACCCATATCGAGTGGCATACCCCAGGGTTCGGTCTTGTGGCCTCTGTTATTTGGGATATACTTTTCTGAGGTACAGGCCAAAACCAATGGGCTATGGCTGACCAAGTTTGCAGATGACTGCAAGCTGAGAACTGTCATCAATTCCCCTAGTGACGTGAACATCCTCCAAGAGGGTCTCACCCAAACAAATGACAGGTGCCAGAAACATGGTCTCAAGTTGAATACAAAAAAATGGATCATCATACCCTTTGGAGAGAGACATTACACCACAAATTATCACATTAATAACAACATTCTAAGCACACAGTCAGTCATGAGGAATTTGGGCACGCAGATTGATCGCAGCCTGACTTTTGACCACCATGTTGCTGCCATTGTAGGGAAAGCTTTCTACATGGCCCACCTCATAAGTAAGGGTATCTCATCCAGGGACAAGGAGGTCATAACATCCCTGTATTCTTCCCTTATAAGGCCCATTATTGAGTACAATGCCCCATTCAGCTTGTACCTCACAAAGCACATGCAGCAGCTAGAGAGACCACAGAGATTCCTCACTAGGAGAATCCAGGGCCTCAAAAATCTACCGTACACAGATAGGCTAAAAGCCCTGTGCCTCTACTCTGTTTCATACAGACTCCTCAGAGGTGATCTATGTCTGACATACAAGGCGATCTTGGACCCCGCCTTGATGGGACTGCTGCATATCCTCAAGTCAAGCTCCACTCGAGTAACCCGCACATGCAGCCTCAACCTGGTCTGTGACATCAATAGGACTGGCTGGTGGGACAGATTTGTGTCCCAGAAACTCCCTCATCTATGGAAATAACTCTCTCTCTATGTCAAGCAGAGTACCTCTTTATCCCTTTTTAAGTGCAATTTGGTTAACTGGATGGAAAGTAGAAATTACATCCCTGGGATTCCACCTGTGTCCCTGCTGGACAGGGGCATCTGGTGCTGATTTGTCTATGCATGGGCTAAACCCTTGGCTAGGCTTATAAAGGCCTCAGGGCCAATAGCCTAGTAATGACCTTTGAGCCTATGAAATAGACTTTTCAAGTGAATTGATAGGTCCAGAATTTAATGAAGTCATATATTATCAGGGTGTACAGATTACAAGCAGTCATGTGCTTCAGATAACCAGTTCTACATGCCTGCAAGTCTTACTGCTGCTTTTAATTGCACTGAATGTGTGTGCATGTTCAATTCTGTGAAATGAAAAGATGGTTATATGATAAAAGTAGAAAAGCTGGCAGGGGGAACAGAACAAGCTAAATAAAAATCCAGGTCAGATCCATTATCATTGTCACCATTTTCCAGAATGCATGTCATGATGATAACATGGTCATCAGGGTAGACGAAACCTTCATATCCTCAGTAACTGCCTCCACCACATCCTGTACAAAACAATGGAACTTCCATACAAGGTGAGAGCTACAATCCCTTCAAAGTGTCTTGAGTCAGTGCATGGCCTCATTCCAGCAGGCTATCTTCTATACCTCCCATAAAAGGTACCCAGATGCACCCTATCATTTAGCTGGACAATCTCAGTTGACTGTTTTAAACAGAGAAATATCTTTACTCTGAGATACGCCTGATTCCCAAACTCCTCATTGGATACATATATAGTGGATCTTCAATGCAAATTACCATCAAGATTCAGTATATATGAAGCAAACCATTGTATTTCAAAAGGAACAATGAATCTACATCACATAAAAGAAGCATTTTTGCAGGGGGACAATCCCCTTTCCACTTCTATATGGAGGACTGTGGCCCCAGACTTCCACAAGTATAAACATACTAATTTTGAGTTTGTACAACAGTGGAGGAAATAAAAAGTTCCCTCACCCCACTGTCACCCGACCTTATCACAACACTTTCAGTCTTACTCAATAGTGGTGTAAAGGAACAAACCCTCCCTCCCTCGTGTCCTTAGAACTAAAAAAATGTTATTTTATTATTTTGTTTTCTAAGCTATTTTAACACCTAAAAAATTACTCAGACTGCTACTTACAGACCTTTAATGTGTTTTTTCTGCAAAATGGCTTCCAATGGGGTTTGACATATCAACATGATTGTTTTTTCTTCAAACCTTTATCTTTCCCATAATCCATTTCACATCTGTTTTATATAATTCATGCTAGACATACGTAAGTAGTATGTATTCCCTTACCATTGACATCTAATGGGATTAGTGTCAGTCGCTGTCATCTCATATACCCTCTTTAACAGGACTGTTGCTTTTAATTTCTTCTAGGGCCCTCATTTGTGTGTCTCATGGCTTGTTTTACAGTATACTAAGGAGTTATACAGCTGCAACCAAAAAGTAACTAAATTGCAGACCTTTGTTTAAAGTATCTTTTTGTAGTCCAAGACAAATTGACAGTCACCCCCCCCCCCACACACACACACACCCCTTGGTAAATATGTTGCTACTTTACAAGGATTACAAGAAAAAAATATTTTCTTGACTTTTCTCTAAATGTCACAGACATCTTGGATACTACATTTCAGTCATCTTAAAATGTATAGTACAAACAACAAACATTTAAAGTTTAAAGCTTAGCATTTCAATACTGTGATGTTGCTTAAGTAAATTTGTCAAAAGAGGTGACAACTGCCTTTGAACCACTAACTAATCTAATGGCTCTTTGTTGCTATATAAGGTATGGCTACATTTGAAGCAGCTGTAAATCAGGGTTACGTTCTCTTCTAATCTGCAATAAAGACAGTGGAAAACAGTCTCACACTCCTCTGTCTTGTTTATAGAACTCTAAGCTCCTGATATCAGCAGGACTAATTACCTGTATAAGACTGTCAGCAGTACCTGACTACAAATTTCTCTGTGTCTGTGGTATGTCATGCAAGTGCAGACAAATTCCTCTGCAAATTATGTGAGAAGTTAAGTTTAAAAAACTGAACCCACTTTAATGAAAATGAAAATAAAAATAAAAACACACATATAAATGTATAAAATAATGGTAAGCACTTTCACAATATAGTGGTGCTCCCTCAGACCTACAGTAAAACTCAGAAATCCAACTCATATAGCTCTAGTGCTTCAAGTGTCTATATTTCAATTTAGCCCTTAAAGGGACTGGTCTTTCCCTTCTTTGATTCCAAGGCAGGGAAATTAAAGTTTTATAAGGTGCATGCAGGTTTCTGGTACCTACACAATACTGGAGCCATATTGTAGGGAGAAAAGCAAACTAAGATTTGAGAACTGTAAGAGAAGGTAAAGTTTTCCTTTAAGGCTAAGAATATATCATTGTCACCTGCAATCAGCAAAGAAGCAGAGTGTATATACCCAGATGGGTACTCTCAAAATCCTGGTTGTGCCTTAATACTCAGTCCATGAAAAGAACAAACAGAAGAGGAGACTTGACACAATGATGTCTTATGCCAATGTGTATTCAACCTAACATTGGTAATGCTAATGCAAATCTTAGTGCTCAAATCCTGAGGCCAAATGCCAGCTTGCTTTGGAATCCTGTATTGTGGTAGCACTTCCACAAGCCATTCCGAGACATAGTTATTTACCTTTTTCTAGATGTGAAAACAAATGTATACCATAAAGCAAATTGCATTAATCTTACACTATCCATGAAAGGATAAAAATATGCTAAATGGTTCCACTGACAGGATGGACTGTACTAGTCTTCCTGAATTAGAGGCTCAACTTTGGGACAAATTCTCCATTCCAGTTAGACTACATTCCATCTGCTAGGCACCAGTTAAAACCAACACTTAAGACAGTCATATAAAAGAGTTAGAACAACTGATACAGACCATATTATCACAAATAAAATAAAAAAAATAAAATAAAAAGATTTGGTCAGAAGTAGTAGATAGCATTTAGACAGTGAAAAGGTGTAAAAGAAAATAAAGGTAAAGAAGAATTATCAGGTTACACAGAAAAGTGGCAATGCATCAATTAACCACCAGAAGACTATTAAAAGAAGCAATAGGCTAAGTTCGAAATCAGCGAGCTCTACAGGATTTTTATTTACTAATATTTTCAGTTACAGTGAGGTAGTTACCAACTTAGGGATGTTGTTGACAAGGGGTATAGAAACAGGAGAAAAACAAGCCATGGGACATCTGATGTGTCCTATCAGTGCAGTTCAGGAACATGCAGGGAGGTATGTGCTGTAACATATGCAGCAACATATGGAGTTTGGATTTGCTCTTAAGCATGAAGCAGCTACATTGGTTTGAACTGACTCACTCCCTTACTCTGTCTCAACTATTTACCACACATAACCATATTCACAAACCTGAAAAATGCTGTAGCATAACTCATATCCTTCAACACTATTCACCAAGATGGCCTCTTCACACATTAGATTAAAACAATACTCCTAAATCTGGAACTCCATCCCTTTGCCCTTAAACAAATACATCACATGGACTCTTTCAAGTCTTAGTTAAAACAGCACATAATGAATGCATGGCCAAATGTATGCTCATATCCTGGCTAAACAAACATTCCTATCCATATACACAATGTATTCTAAGCTACACAATCCTTCACCCTATTTATGGACACTGTACTGATATATTATATCTACAGGCTGTGTCTCTATCATCCTTTATCTATCTCTAAACTACTTACTTTTCTTTTATTCTTCCCTTACCACTCCCTGCACTTATTACAGCCCCACTTATTTTTCTTATATCCTGCTATTTCCCTTTAGCTTGTACTGATTGACTAGTTTGATTTTTTTTCCTCCCCTTTGCTTTCATCCCCTTTCATATAACATCCCTTATGTATCTCACTCTACCAAACCACAAACCATACACTGATATCTTTTAGCCTTTCTTATGAAGGATAATCCATCTTCTTACTGAACCTTCCACAAACTTCCTTTCACTTAACGTATCCACTAATAACCAGTTTCAACCTCTAGCACATCTAATGCATGATCTGACCACCACTGCCTATGTCCCTGTTGTTGCCTCTCAAGCTTGCATTTTGCCTTGCTTCTGCCTCACACTGTTGTATAACTATAACTTCCACCAGCCATCACTTAAATACTTTTAAAAAAAGATAGGTTTGAAGAAAAAAGTATGCTCTCACAAATGGCTTTCTCTTTTCTTTCATTCTTTGCTTTGAACCATTGTTGCACTCATAGGATCATAGGACCATAGGAGGTTACTAGGCTAATGCCCCTGGGACCCTTACAAGCCTAGACAAGAGTTTGTCCCCAAAAAAGAAACCTCAGTCAGCACCTGTCACCCCTGTCAATGAGGGACAAAGGTGGAACCCCTGAGACAAATTTGTGGCTTCCCATCCACTCATCAAGGTTGAGCTTGAAGAGGTTCAGCGAGGTATCCTGTTTGATGTGTATATCTTATATTATTATACATTACTTAGAAAAATTTCTATCTATTGATACTTAACTGTTGTCTTTTCTAAAACTGTGTTTGTTTTATTATATGCTCCATTTGCATCCATTCTGTTAAATTGTTTAAAGTCATTGTAAGGTTGTTTTTTTATCTGCTTATTGTACCTTCTTTCTGTATTTGCATTTATACTTGGAGCTTCTCTTCTTGGGTCTCCACTGAACTTATGTCCCCAGATAGACAATCCTAGTAAACTAATGCTAATAAATGAATAAATTATTTATAACACAGATAATTTTTTCAAGGATGATTTGAGGATTCTAAAAAAAATAATGTGGATCAATCCTTCATCCAAGTTAATAAATACACACACACACACACACACACACACACACACACACACACACACACACACACACACACACACACACGAAGGGTATGTGATCTGTGCCTTCAGAGCAAAGAAGGAAAGAAGGTTAGGCAGAACCTAAAAATTAGCTTGGGGCAATAAGGAATGTACTGATGATTGGTGATGCCAGCAGTAAATGAAACAGAGCTTTCGGGATCAGAAGAAAAGCAGGTCTGTTCACATTGTAGACAAATCCAGAAATGGCCACAGAAATAGAAAAGGAGGCAAGAAAACTAGACTTGGTAAGATGAGGCTGCATGTAATAGTCCATATTGTGCACAATTACTGGGCAGCACAGAAAGTGGAGGGAGTAGCCTTGAAGTATAAATGGTGGCCAAAAGATAAAAGGAGTTTGGGTGTGAAGTAGTTTTCATGGTGAATGAACTTGTGCCTGCAGCTGCCAGAAAAAGAAAGCTACAAATCAGGGATTACAAAGATGTTGCAACACTAGATAGGAAAGAATGAAGACGTCTGTAGGCAAATAACGTGGGACGTACATAGATAAAGGGAGTTGCTTTATGCTGCTCAGAAAGTTTAAACATTGATGCAGATTCCATAGCCGAGGAAAAGAAGAAGAGCAAGAGGAGAAAATGTGTGAAGGCAAACGAGTCCCAAACCAGAGGAAATGCAAAGTGAGGATTATGAATTAATGGTGCTCAAAAAGATAGACTTGATGAAGAAGAGAGAAATGAATAAATTAAAACAGGAGAGAGAGTTGTATAATGATAGGAACTTGGGAAAAAGATGAGGGAATGTTATGCTCTTCTTGACTCTAACAAGATGTCATTACCAGCATCACAGTGACAGGAACAATTGAGAAATAGACAGGAATGTGGTAATTCCATCTTAGCATATAGTCAAGAGGCATAGGAAGAAAAAAAGTGCAAGAAGAGTAGTGGATAATGTAAACAATGGGATAGCATGTGAGATTATGGAAGAAAAACAAAATAAATAATAGGGCAGAAAGGCAGAATCAGAATGGTAGAGAATGTTAATATACTGACAGTCATCTGCAATAAGAGTTTGTGGACAACTGGTGGCTGGAGAACATCTACTACCATTAGTCACATAAATCAAGGAGAATATCCTATTGTTGGATGGGGACTGAAAAAGGAGGAGGATGGTAGTGAGAGGAGATATCAACTCCCAGCTGCAGACTGATCATGTATTTCATCTACAGAAGAATGAGACTGGATCCTTATAGAATCTCTTGATGAGGAAAGTTGGTGATGGGATGGGTGATATTTACACTGGCCATTAGTGACCATGATGTACCGTGGTTTGGTATATTTAGAGCAATGGAGACACAAGTGGCAAAGTCTGCAAAGCAGTTCAACTAAAATATAGAGTGCAAGGGAGATCATACATTCCCTTATAGTTTATAATGAATAATAAGTGTAACCTTATCATTTAAATTATGGTTTTGAGGTAGTTACAGCATTGGAGATGTAGAATGTTCTTGTCTTTGGAATGATAGCTTCAGATCTGAGGCAAAGTGAAGAGATATTTTATGAAGAACAGACAGAATGAAGGGGCACCTTGCCAGCCTTAAGCCTCGAACCAGTGAAGGAAGCATTAGATAATGGTAATGAAGTTACAGAAAGCAGATATGGTTGGTACTTTAGAACAGGTTAAACAACTAATGGAAGTGGATTATGGACTTTTGAATCATTATGTAAAACACCTTTCATCACCAGGGGATAACTTCTAAAACAGAAGTACGATGCCATTCCAGCAGACATTGGTGAAAGTGCAAAATAAGTGCTTGGCACTTAGCAGTAAAACAGTTTAAAGTGAACAGAGATCAATCATGCTGTAAGATGCAAGACAGAGTAAATTGCACTTGAGTGTGATTCAAAGAGGGAAAAAGGATTTCCCTTCTTGGGGTTTGTAAAAACCATAATGGTATACTGCACTGTTTTTTTTTCAAGAGGTCACAAAGCACAAAGTAGATCTTTAAATTACACTCAGTGAACAATAAAACTTAGGGTTTACTCAGGGTGATTTGGGTTCAGTTTGTGTCCTTTTATAAGAAGGATCTGGTATTGTTGCAGCTTTCTCAGCTTTGTAAAAATAAGTTAATAATGGAAGACCTGTGCTTGTGCCTCATAACTTCTCAGAAATCAATTTGCAGTAGCAGGCTTAGTCTTTGTCGGACATAAAAGAGTGTACATGTCATAAGGCAAAATATAAGTTATCATTTCCAGCATTAAAAAAAAGTGTTTTTCTAACAAAGATGCAATTATTTTCCTCAGCTCAACCAGTGACAGGAACAGTAGAAGGATTGCTTCAGTTGTTGGATTATATAAGCCATCCTGTAGGAAAGTTTGTCTCAAATAAATAACTTGTGCCAAAATCATGGACTGAAATAAAATGTCAAAAATGCATTATTGTATCCTTTGGGAAATCATCTACCCCAGGAAAATACCACATTGACAATACATCCCTAAGAGCTGACCCAGTTGATTAAGATTTGGGAGCTTATATAGAGAGTGACCTAACTTTTGACTAGCATGTATCCATTGTCATAAGAACATTCTTCTGTATTGCAAAGCTAATAAAGAAAGGGATTTTGTCTGGATCTAGGGGTGTCAGTGTTCCCATTTACTCAGCCCTCATTACACCTGTCATTGAGTATAATGCCCTCTTCAGCATGTATTTGTCTAGGGATATGCCACTTGAACACCACAGAAACACCTTACTAAAAGGATATGAAGGCAATATAATATGACCTACATAGACTGACTCAAAGCCGTGTCCCTCTGCTCCGTAGCCTACAGACTGTTAATAGGTGACTTGTTTCTAGCATACAAGGTATACACCAACCCAGTACTAATGGATTTACTTCACATCAGCAAGTCAAACAGCATCAGAAATACTCAGTCTTGGGATTCAGACCTCTTCTGCAACATCAGCAGAATATTTGTAGGGACAGGTATATCTTGCAGTGGATACCATTGCTCTGGAGCAGGCTCACCATCTACATAAAATTAAGCACTTCCCTGTCCATATTCAAGAGCGACTTGGATCTATGGAGGGAAAACTGAAAATTTACCCCAGAACTACCCTTTGTACTACTAATGAACAGAGGCAACTCCTAAATGCTTTATCCCATGCACTGGTCTCCTTAAAGTATCCTTAAAGTGTTCAAGCATCTATGGTATGATCTCAGTTAATCTCATTATGGCTAGTATATAATTATCATCCATGGAATGGATAAGGCCAATCTAACACCAAACTGGATAGGTTATTTTGAGTAACCAGAAGGAAAACTGGCTAGGCTTAAAATGGTCTGCAAGGGTAGCTAGCCTAGAACATACCTATGAATTTATGATCCTATAAGTGAGAAATCTGTGGATATGGACCAGGATGAAGGTAATGCATATTTAGGTATGGTTAAAAAGGAAGAAAATAGCAGTTACAGTAGGAAGAAGAAGGGGAATTTATACATTTGTTACATGCACATAATGAAGAATGCGATGAAGAGAGATGTCACTTGGTCAAGTGAATAGACGTGGGCTTAATGGGACCATTGCTTATGAGGATTAGGTGTTCTTCAATGTAGTGCAGGAAGGGCTGCATCAAGGAGATTCTGTGTTTATATTTTTGTATTTTTGTTAATACTTTTGCTATTTAAAGTACTAGTTTCCAGATCATTGTAAAGTAGTGTACTAAAAGTGTGTGTGTGTGTGTGTGTGTGTGTGTGTGTGTGTGTGTGTGTGTGTGTGTGTGTGTGTGTGTGTGTGTGCTCATACTATAATTATGCCTTCAATGATAAAAGAGTTCTTTAAGTAAAGGGGATTAGTGTCTAGGAAGGACATGACATTAGTAATACTGACGCTTATTATTTCAGTACTATTCAAAAGGCTTTGTTCAAACTAGTTTTAAAAGCTAAATGTTTCAGAATGTTATATCCATGGTCAGTCCTGTATCAATGATACTCAAAAGTTGGTGCTAATAATAATGTATGGCCAAGGTATTAAAATGTGAAGTTGACAGGTTTTAGGAGATTTCCCAAGAGCTAGTAAAGCTATTAGTATTAGTATTACTATTAGTATTACTATTACTATTAGTATTAGTATTAATATTAGTATTAGTATTACTATTAGTATTAGTATTAGTATTACTATTAGTATTAATATTAGTATTAGTATTAATATTAGTATTGGTATTAGTATTGATATTAGTAGGGTTGAACATATGGTAACTAACTGCAAAATGTATGCAGCTTAACAATAATGACCTTCAATATGAGAGAGATATCCATGATTATAAGGTTGATAATCTGGATAACATGATATTATTAATATTAGGACATTATGCTCCAAATCTATGAAAAATGCAGCTTTCCTAAGCACCTTTCTGACATAAGAAAGGTACTTAGTATAGGAAAATATTATTGGCTGTCTGATCATAACTCGATTATTGTGTGCTCAAGTCATGGATACCAAGAAATAGACC
>NC_056739.1:339654877-339704877 GCF_019279795.1 Protopterus annectens
ATAATAAAAGGAAATCTTGGGATAAGGAATTGTTAGATATTCAAAGTAAATTAGACTCATAAACATAATAATAAAGAAAATATTATGGACAAGAAAGTTATTGAAGAAATAAACAAAATAAATGAGAAATACAAAGAAATTTTAACTCATAAAGTTAAAATAACTTTAGAGAAATATAAGTTTTTGTCTTATTCAATAAGCCCCAAATACTTACATAGACTTAAAAATAAAACAAAAAGGTTGAATAAACAAAACCATATCAAAGAAATCTTTTCTCTAAGGAAAAAGAAGAATGTTTCTAGTATACCAGAAATACTAGATGAATTTAGAAATCACTTTCACAAAATTAACCATAATAATATTAACATGGAACCTAAAGATAAAATAAAGGAGTTTATAACCAGAAATATGAATACAAAGCTTAATAAACAACAGATTAAACTATTGGACAAGAGTATTTCATATACAGAAGTTATTACACAAATAAATAAGCTTAAATCAAACAAAGTACCGGGTAATGATGGTATTATACCAGAGATATATAAAATCCTTTCTAAAAATACATATTCATTAATACATAAGGTTTTTATTTTGGCCCAAACTGAGTTAATAACTCCCCATCTTGGCAATATACATTTATTTCCAATTTTAAAACCTAATAAAGATCCAACTAGATGTTCTTCATATCGGCCCATCTCATTACTTAATGTTGATTATAAAATGTTTATGAATATATTTGCTGATAGATTGAAGACAATCATTCCGCATTATAGATATAGATCAGACAGGCTTCATTGTAAATAGAAATACTTTTGAAAATATAAGAAGAACTTTAACATTAATAGATTTTGCAAATAGGAAAAGAAAGATTTAACACTTATTAGTCTTGATATAAGTTCAGCATTTGATTCAGTAAGTTGGGACTATCTGTTTACCTTAATGAAGTGCACAAACTTCTCGGATGCATTTGTAAATCTAATTGAACATTTATACAAAGGAACGTTGGCTTATATTAAAGTAGGAACATATGTTTCACAAAAAATACCCATTCTTAAAGGTACAAAACAAGGATGTCCACTTTCTCCACTATTATTCACTTTAGTATTGGAGCCTTGGGCTAATTTGACAGAAACAGTACTGACATAGAGGGTTTTGAAATAGATGAAAATACAACATCCAAAATTCAACATTGCAAGCATTCACCCCAAAGTGACGGTTGTCCATGGCGTTGATGCATCAAGAAGTTTCAGTCGGGGCATGAGGCAACGAGTTTCAGGAGGAGGTTACCCACACCTGAACGTGGCTTCAGAAGCTTTACTACCGGAGGATGCAGTTCAACAACAAAGCCACAATTGACGATCGGATACCAGTGACGGTTTTGCCATCACCCAAAGAACAGCGGTTTGTTTTTCACGATGATGCACTCACACCAGCCCAGGACTTCACTTCTTGATTTAGTATATCGAGGCAAGACGGCCGAACGGAATGGGGACCAAAGACGGTATACACGAACAAAACCTAACGGGAGTATTCCAGCAGAAACATCATATTGACAAAAAAGGTAATTATATTATATCTAGCCCTAAACCTAAACAAACAAAAAGGATTTTGATCAACCTGAATACAATAAAATAATGAATAGTGAATTGTTTACCATAAACAAAAATGAAAGAGAGCTATTTGAATGTTCTTAAATGGACATGGTGATACATGTATGACTTTAAAAAAGAATTACAATAAGAAATTTAATGAGAAAAATACTGTTTACCATGCACACAAATGAAAGAGCTATTTGAAAATGTTCTAAATGGACATGGTGATATGTATGACTTGGGTAAGAATTGGCCATGTTCTAATGAGAAAATCACATATACTCTGAAAGAAATGATTCATGACTTTGGTAAGAAACTTACTGCATATAATAATGCAAAATAGATGTTAATTATTTAAAAATTGTATAAATCTGAAGATGGTAAAAGGTTTACGATTTTTTAAATTACCATTAGGCATATTTATAATATGGAAGTGTGATGATGAAATTTAAAGGTATGTTTGATGGTTTTGGAATTGCTTTATGGAACTGTTATAAAATATCAACAAGAGAAACGTGACCTTTTAGGAGATGAGTTAGAAAATCATGTATGAGACTATATGTAATGATGTAGATTATGAGACCTCATGTATGAGACTATATGTAATGATGTAGATTATGAGACCTGGAATGATCTTTTAAAAACAATTTTTTCAGCTGAGAGTAGGGCCAATATTATTTGAGAGGAAAGCAAGAACTAACCAGGGACCATGAAGCATACAGTAACAACAGAGTTTATATTTTATATGTAAAGTTAAAGAGAAGAGTTAGAAGGCGGTTTGTCCACCCCCGTCGGATCAATACATAGGGATTTCAGAGTGCTGTGCTCTTTTGCAAGACATCCCAACAAACAGTGGACCCAATACAAAAAATAGATCAACATTCCCACACAGAGCCAGTGAGCCAGTGAGACAAGACTTATGAAACTGAATTTTGTGACATTTAATTCCCCATCGATCAGAATATTGTTTTTTGGAGGGAATACACTAGTAGCAGGTGTCATCTTTGAATCCTATATGGGTCACATGTGTTTGAAGGTTTTCAAAGCTATAACTAAGGCAGATGTGGAGGTAATGAATTTACTATTCGGTCATGCACAAAGGTCGAAGTTTATTCCTACTGTTAGCAATAATTTAGTTGACAATATCAAGCAGGTGAAACTTTTTTGTCGCAAACTCAATTTGGCTGTGATTTTTGATGGCTCAACGACCAGGTAGTTGGTAATGAAAACATACAGTTAGCAAAAAGAGTTCCTATGTTCCTGTATCTCATCCCAGTATATCAAATTTTGAGAAATTGGTTAGTCAAGATATTTATAGACTACACAGGGACATTAGACATAGGAATTTGTTGTATAATGGTCCACCACACATCATCACTCAATCAGAAAAGGAATGTCTTAATCAAGTGATGCATAATAAAGAGGTAGATCATGAAACCCCATAAGGGTGGTGTTTTTTTTTTTTAAAGCTGAAGCATATAAGTAATGGGGGTGGTGGGTTTTTTTTTTACGAAGCATATAAGTCTTGCATCTATGACATCTTAAATCAGGCAGACACTTACGAAAATGTCTCCTTAAATCAGATTAACATCGGACACCATCGATAGATCTGGCTATAGAGGAATATTTAATAGACAACAGGATTACAAATGACACTTACATGTTTTTGAAGAATGACCACCCCTTTTTGGCAACCATTGTTGGCATACCCAAACTTCATAAATCCTTGGAGCAACCCTCCTTCAGACTCCCCATTTTCCTGCCTTGGACCAACCACCTTCAGACCCCCATACTTCCGGCTCCCATTCCAAGACTTACAACATAGGGAAATGGATTGATCACCAACTAAAACACATTTATGGAAATATCCCCACACATCATGAAAGATCTGCGGAGTTTTTTGCAAAATTACAACATGAATATTGAGACCAGACCTCATCTTAGTCACCATTGATGTGGTCGATCTTTTCTCCAGTATACCCAGAGAACTAGGAATCGAAACATTTCTCAAACAGCCTGGAAAACAACATTGGGGGTTAGTTGTTGTTGTGTTGCTGTGAAAGGTGACATGATCTGTGTTAGACAACAATTATGTTTCAAAAGGGAATATTTTTACAAAACAAAACAAAAGCTATGGGGTGCGCGTGTGCCCCTATCTTTGCCAACATGGTGATGCTGGAATGGGAAGAGGAAGTGTTATTTAAGAGTCATTTTATACCTACATTCTATGCCTAGATTTTGGGATTATCTTTTATTTATTGGAAGGCCTCTATAGAGAGGAATACAAGTAATTTATGTCTTTCATTAACCTATCCTCTACATTTTTAAAAATTTTTCTCATCAAACTAGTACTGTGGACATTGCTTATTTGACGCCTTGGTTGGTCTTGACCAACATACATTCACTTCTAGAATTTTCAGAAACCAACTTTTTCCAATGATTACCTACATTTTACAAGTAACCATCCTCCATATTTTAAAACATCGTAAAAGGGCAGTGTATCTGCAGCGAGATGCTCTTCGACTGAAGCTGTGATGAGAACGGAACTTGATACCATTAGGACATTATAATCGTATATCGATCCGGATCACACATGCTCCAAATAGAAATATATATAATGAATGGGGTAAGAAATACCCCCTTTATTAGGTAAATATATAGTTAATGAAAACATGAAGGGCTGCCATCCAGTTATTCTAGTCGCAGTCGATGTATTGACTTACACTCCACATACAATGTTTTATTAAGGACATATTACACGACAACATTGAATATACTTGTTGGTTCTAATTTGGACGTAATGTGGAAATTCTCCTGAATTTGTATATAAGACAGGCATTAATTTAAAAAGATTATTAGAGAAGGCCAATTATGATAATGCCACAAAGGATATGTACAAAGGTACAACAAAATGTGGCAGATGTAAACAGTGTAAGTTTATTAATGAATCCAGATACATTAGACTTAAAAACTTCAACTCTACATGTATCAGAACTAGAACTGGAAATTGTAACACAAGTAGGGTGATATATATTGTTATGTTGTACTTGTCCTATGTATTACATAGGCAAGACTGAAAGAGTTTTCAAAAAGCGTATATATGAACACCTTTACCGTATCCAGAGGAAGGACATGAAGAACGCATTGTCTAAACATATCCATGAATATGGTAAAGAGCACACTTTTCAGTTCGCTATCATAGATACCATTAGTTATTCAATATTTGGGGGGAACTGGAAGATGAAATTAGCGGCCTTGGAAAGCAGATGGCAGATTTTATTAGACGCTACTAGACCCCCAGGACTAAACGAGTCCATCAGTATTAAACCTTTGTTGGTCCTCTCTTAGTATAAGCCATTGAGTTATTATAGTATTAGTAATATACTTATTGATTCATTAAAAAGTCTCAAGTCTTCAAATATTGATAGTAGTACGAATTTGAAATAGAGTTTTTAGTTTTTTATATACTATATATAGTTAACATACATGTTTCATAACAAACATATTTAAAAATAATTTTAAATATATAAATGTTTTATAAATATTTTATATAGTTTAATAGTTTGATAGTATAATTATTGTATATACTAGATAAGGGTTTATTTAAATATCTAGGAAGATTATACATATTGATTTTTTATGGTCATTGCTGCTGAATGTGCACTATATCTTTAAGTGTTTTGGCGCAATTTTTAAATGATTGCATTGGTTTATGTATAAAAAGGATGTTATGGTGCTTTTTGACTGTTCTGAAGAAGACTGGGTACCAGTTGAAAGCGCTTAACTGCCATAGGATTGTGGAATAAAAGAAAAGAATTTACACCCTTTCGTGTACGAGTTTCTTTGGAAAGTTCCTGTTCTTTTCAGTATTGGAGTTGTTGAACTTTCTTTTTGTCTATTTGATAACATGATGAATTTTAAAAGTATTTCTGGTTTAATATTCAATGAAGAAAAAACTAAAATACTACCTATATATACACGAAAAAATATTCTCATTAGTGATTTTACTAAATATGTACCCAATTCAGGTCAGATAACTTATTTAGGTATAATACTATCTAAAGATATTAAATCTATTATATATAATAATTATAATACCTGTTTTCTTAATATACAAAATCTTTTTAATACCTAGAATAATATGTTTTTTACTATGGAGGAGAGACTTACAATTATTAAAATGATAATATTCCCCAAGATTTTATACTTAATACAATCAATAATACTTCCACCTACAAAAATAATTATCAAGAAACTGAACACACTAATGTTAAATTTCTTATGGGCACCTAATAGACCTAGGATTGCATTAAAGAAACATACTAATAGCTGGTCTCAAGGGGGTATTTCTTTTCCAGACTTTAATTTATATACTATCTCTTCTATTGTAAAAGTTATTACTTTAGTAATAGATCAGTCATATGCCACAAAATGGAAAGATTATTGGGAGCTAATTTGTATACACTTCATGAAAATCTCCTTAACACATAAAAATATGATTGTAAATAACTCCATGTTATGGTTACTAAAGGAATTTTGTACTTCACCTATTACACCTAAACATATGGTTTGTTACCCATTAAATATTATTATTAGTTATCGTAACTTTATATTCATGCACCCTAAGTATAGGGAATGGAATTTTATTGTATTTCCTATAATGTATACTCAGGGTATGCTTTTGTCATCTACTTCTGAAGGAACTCATTTAGCTATAGATAATGATCTAAAGTACTGGTATCAGTTGATATCTGATAATAAAGTTAAAAATCTAGATTTCTTAAAACAAGAATTTGATCTAAGAGAAACTTGCTGGTTAGAGGTTCAGACCTTTACACAACATCTCATTAATAAAATAGATTTAATGTCTATAACTGTTAAAGAATCTATTCCAACACTGATTGATTACTTGATATTAAATTTACAACATAAAGTTTCTGATAAAGGTAAACTTTCATACATACATAAAGTTATCAGACAAGAAACTTTTATCAGTGTAGATTCATACTGGAATTATTTCACTTCTATTAATGGGGACCCACCAAATCAACAAGATAAACAATATATATTGAATCTGCTTATAGAACTACGCCTTCCATTGTCTGAGACTTTATACATGGAAATTTTACATAGATCTTTTATACACCTTTGATGATGAATAAAATAAATAATAAAGATAATCTATGTAAGAGATGTAATGTAGAAATTAATGCTGACTGGGCTCATATGTTTTCTGACTGTATAAAATTGAAAGAATACTGGAAGTCAATTAATGAATTTTTGCAGGCTCTTTTTACAGATAATTTCATTATTTCTAAATCTCTTATATTATTCAACACACCTGTACCTCAAAGTGTTAAAAGGTTAAGCTTCCCTTGTTATGGTCTATTCTAGCAGTGGCTAGGAAAATAATAACTAGAAATTGGATTTCAGATACACCTCCTTTGTTCAATGAATTTAAAATGTTATGAATATAGTGTGCCATATGGAAATAAACACAATTAGGACTAGAACAAACAGAAAAACATCTTATTTTATTGTATGGGATAATTTACAAAATTTGTTAAAAAATTTTAATTTCAATAGCATGGTATTTTAGTTTAATTAATTGATCTGATTGTAGTGGATGTCTTTGTAAATACTTTAGTTGTTTTGTTGAATATTATAATAATACCTATTTTTAATTGCTTGTATAAAATTGTTATGATATTTCTCTTATATGTTAAAACAATAAACCTGTTTTGAAAAAAAAAAAAAAAAGAACATATAATAGAAGATGATGATAGGAAATGCAGTGCATGGAACTTTCTCTGTTCAGTGTACTACAGATTACAGGAAAAAAAGAGAAAGGCAAAAGTGTCAGGTGTGTTCTTGCTTTGAAAGCTTGTAAGACACTTAAGTGCTGTCATATAGACAGCAGCATACGTTTCAACTTCTTCGTGAGTTCTGGACAAATCCAAACATAATGGGACGAATAAATGATTAAAATGAGGGACACTTTTTAAATATTGCATTAATTCACTTCAAAATTTAGAACACATTTTGCATCAAAAAGCCTTTTCTGAACAGTAAGTATGAAACTCTGTTTTCTGACTTTACTGACATCTGTAATCCTCAGCATCTACCTGAAAATGCATCTCTAAAGGACTTGGCAAACATATGAGGGAAAATCAGGGATCTTCTGCATAACTGGGGACAGTTACAAAGCACAGCAAGCAGAAATGAAGTTCTCCAATGCAGAACTAATCCCAGTGTTTCTTAACAAGGTTTTTACCTTCCCATGAACACTGTTCAGACTGGATCTCATACTATGGAAATGTTTAAAAAATTGATATTTTTTTCCTGATTTCAAAGTGGTTTCACAGCACTCTGTGCACTACAATGGTCTTTTAACCAACTTTCAGCTAAAGCTAGAGCTTGGAATAGCAACATTTAAAGAACAATGGTGAGAAGCCTTTCAGCTTTAAAACCTGTAAAATACTTCAGACTCCCACACCTTTTTATTTATTTTTACATGTGTGTGGTGATATTAGGTATACTATAGCTTTTAAAGATGCACTTTGCATCTGACTGTTGTCTGTAAGACAGAATTATCTATGTTGTAGCATTAATAGATGTGAAATACCTCATGCTCCTACAGTTTTTTCCTGTCGTAAACATTTACTACATTGGAGCAGGTAAAGCTCCATTTATTATAAAGACATATTTGGATGGAGTAAGTGAGTCACAGGTTTCATAACTGTGACACACTTAAATCTCTTTCTGTAAGAGCAGGTAACTCTCCATGCACTTCAAAGAATTTTGATCCATCTCTCTAACTGAAATCAAGATGTTACCCATTCTTGAAATGGATATCAAGGGTTACAATCTGAACTTTGATTCAGTCCTCTCTTGGGGTGAACTTCTTGATATTCAATCCTCAAATGCGTAGAAATGGATTCACTTTACATGCTCAAAATTCTGTAATATTGAATTTCAGAATCTCAAGCCCATAAAGTGGAAATCCTAAAAGATTGAAAACCCAGAAGTGCAAAATTAAAAATCTCACATTTTGGAGATGTTGAATTAGCGGTTCTGGTGTTGCGCTGTGTTATTCAGGTAAGTGTTTATGTTTTAAGTGTTTTGGGTATGGGCTGTAGTGTGTGTTAGTGTGTTTTGTTATTGTGGTGTGTGTGAGGGGAATGTAGCTTGTGTGGTGGTGTTTCGTGTATTTGTGTATGTAGTGCGACCTTGGAGTTAGTGTATTTAAGCAGGGGCGGTGCAGGGGGACTTGCTTCCCTGCTTGTATGTAGGATAGGGTTGTGTGTTTGTGTGGGTGGAGGAAGGTGTATGTATGTGTATGTGTGTGTTGTGTGTGTAGTATAGAAGTCGCGATTTTGAATTTCACGCTCCTGGGTTTTCGATCTTTTAGGATTTCCACTTTATGAGCTCGAGATTCTGAAATTCGATATTTCAGAATTTCGAGCATGTAAAGTGAATCTGCTGTGAACTAGTGTTTTCAAAAATATTGATTAAAACCTGTTTTGTATGGTAAAAGTGTGAAAGTATTGTATTCATGCTCACTGCTGAATCAGTACCATTTAGAAGTTTTTTTTTTAATATTTTTACATGTTTATTATTTTACAATATTATACTCCTCTTCATCTGAAAGATACTCAGTTTCTATTTATTTTCTTGAGATTTATTAACAGTGGGGTCAAGTCTGTGATAATTCCAAACTGTAAGCAGTTTAACATTAATGTCCCTACAACAATTTAAAGGAATCTGTATAGGGCTGATAATCAGAAAGAGTATGATATTAATATCATGGTGTTTATTATTTTCCAGTTGTCTGTTTCCTTCTGAACATTATTCACAGTTATTTATAAGTTTAAGATATACGTGATGTGCAGCAGATTATTATTAGTAAAGATAAGGGTGAAGCAACTTTTTTTTAAAATAATTATAGTATTACAATGGAGAAGTGGCTTTCTAAGTAACAATGACTTTACACATTCTGTATGATGCCCTTATTCAGAACTAGGCATGACTTTATAGTGTTCTTGTCACCTCATGACCTACTATTAAAAGTTTCTGAATCATTGTTAAAATAATTTTTGCATAAGTGCTTTTAAAAGCTATACTCACTCCCAATAGCTAAAGATTAACATGTTGTACCAGGCTGGAATTATAATATATAAACAGTGCTGACTAGTTAGTGGCAAAGCGATGAATAAAATATTTTTTTTCTGGTAGGACTATATCAAAAATGATGTTATAATGGGATATGAATGGAGGTTAAGATGTTTACTGTCATCTTAGTGCTACCCAAAAAGAGTGTAGGCTGCTAAGGCTCCTGGAGTTTTCAGACTGATAAATCATGTATTTCTAGCAGTTAAATGGATCATAGGATCTTGGATTATAGGATCATAGATCATAGTATCATAGGACATTACTAGGCTATCGACCCAGAGGTCATTTAAGCCTAGCTGTTTCAAGCCAGTGTAATACTGTAGAGGTACTAGTCAATACCCAAGACTGCATTTAGTAAGGACTTCTGAATCAGTATATGGATATATATGGATAACAGTATGGATAACATTGTATCTTAAACTTCTGTTAGTGACTGAATCCTGAGAGTTAACAGTATTAGTATTGAAATTCTGCAAGTTTATAATTGTATTTTGTGATTACTGCTCTGTCTCTTAGTATTTGTCTGAAGTCATTTGCCAAACAAATAAATACATACAATGAACAGGTGCATTGCTTTTCACAGAATGAAACTAGAACAGAGGGAGGTGAGATATGGATGGGCAATAGGGACAAAAATGGTAGGAAGCAACTGTTGAGCATAAAGGCAGAAAAACACTGGGTCCTACTCAAAATTTAGCAAGTATATTGGCAGAACCAATGGCATAAGTAGTTAACATATTCCCTGGCCTGTAAGGCACTACTACTTGACTGCAAAACTACTTTAGCTGTCTATTTAGAAGTTCATTGTTTCATAGGTAAGTACTAGACTAGCTCCCCTAATGGAGCACTTTAAGCCTAGCCAGTTTCCCTTTTTGAGCTTGAAATAATCTATCCCATTTAGTTATAGGTTGGCCTTACCCATCCCATGGTCAATAATTATATATTACTCCATGCATGGGATAAAGCATTTAAGAACTGCCTCTGTCCATTACTTGTACATGGGACAGTCTTGGAGTAAATTTTCTGTTTCCACCCATAGAGCTAAGTTGCTCTTGAAAATGGCCAGAGATTAAGTTTGTTTTATGTGGAAGAGAAGCCTGTTCCACAGCAGTGGAATTCTCTGTGTGATATACCTCTTCCTTTAAAGCAATCTGTTGATTATGCAGAAGAGGTTTAAATCCATAGGCTGAGTATTTCTGATGCCACTTGACATGCTGATGTGCAGTAACTCTAGCAATAATGGTCAGAAGATGCCTTTGGTCCCGCTCTTATCCTTCTTTTTTTAGGAATTGCAAACCCACATCCCCCCACATTAGGACCAGGTCAGATAAATTAAAGTCCTTTATCTCTGCCTTGGATAGTATTTCACCTACATCTTTGGTGAGTAACAAGAGATTGGTTCTACACCACATATTGAACAGACTTCACAAAAGGTTCTCTGTTTCAGTTTTATTGCCTTAACAATAAGCATCTATATATCTAATACTCAAAACACTCCTCCAATAGTTTCTTCTGTTTTTTTTTATGCCATTCCCTTTTATTCTAACAGCAGCATTTTATTAAAAGAGCTTTTTAAGCCTGTGTTACTGAATTTCTTCTATGAGGTTATAATGTTATTTCAGTTCTTATTGGGTTTAATTATTAAACACATCAAATGCATTTGAAATGCTAAAGGTGTTTTGCAGAGAAAGCAGTGGCCCCAGTAATTAAACACATATTATATAGAGCATGTATGAGCCCACTGGTTACTATAGCAATAACCGACAACGTTAGTGTGGTATATTGAAGATTTACCCATGGTTGGTGGGATTAAATAAAGCCAACTGTGGGTAAATTTCAATATACCACAACCACAGAGTCGGTTATTCCTATTATACAATGACATTATCTAAGAAAAAAATACTTACTTTTCTTAAATAATGTCTTTGTATAATGGCGCATTACTGTTCTTCTGCAGCTAGTGGTATACTGCTTCCTTGTGTTGATGTACTGCGCATGCATATGGGACTAGCGTTCCCACGCATACCCAGTATATCAGTGCTCGGGAAAGTAAGCAAGGAAGAAAAGAAGATCTCCTTTGCTCCGCTTTTCCTCTCTCTTTTTTTTTTTAATTAAAAAAAAAAAAAAAAGGTTTGGGAAGTTTAGGGCAGGAGAGAGACAGAATGGAGGAAATACAAGGGAAATCAGGTATGTGTCTTTAGTTTTAAACAACGTACCTGATTTCCCTTGTATTTCCTGAATGGTGTCTCTCTTGTATGTCTGGAGTCCTCTGGACTGCAAATTTTGTTTTTACTTTTTTGGAAAAAAGCTAAAATTAAAGAATATACCAATGGAAGAAAGTCTGGGTGACCGAACCTTTTTCCATTGGTATAATCTCGGATTTACAACTGGAACAGTGGTTGGGCTGGCCAATCAGCTTGCTCATTTTAGAATGTTAATGGCCAGTCATTGTATTATATAAAGCTAAATATATGGTCATTACCAATCAGATCACTGTCTTCCAAGTAACACATAAACTCAGTTATTTTTTTTCCATGGTGACAACTCATGACAACTGCAACAGTAAACATAGCAATGTGTTTACCTTTTACTAATCATTTAGATATACTCAAGAGTCTGAATTACAGGAAAACATGATTCATTGACAATACAGACTTTTGCACTTTACTTTATCTGGGTTTAAAGTGATTCATTGCAATGAATAGTTTTCCCAGTTTCCGATTCTTAGAAGTTATAAATATAGAAACACGGAGGAACTGTTGTACAGTTTAAAGCCAGACAACAACTTTTGTCTCTGATCACAGTAAAGAAACAGTGAAATTATTAGGTCTCAAATATGTGATGTAGTCAGTTTATGTCTGACAGCTTTTATAGATGTTATTTTGTCTGCCTGTCTGCCTACCTGTTCATATTAGATATAGTTTTATATTATTACACATTATTTTAGTAACTAAACTGAAACAGTTTACCACAGAGGTGACATTTATATAACCAAATATGAAATAAAAGTGAAAGAAGTTGCAGGATGAGTTTGCTTCATACAGTATAATGAAATAAAGGAGTCAAGGGGGTAAAAGAGAGTATTTAAAAGCAGTATTCAATGTTATGTGAGTTGTGCAGCATTTACCAGTGAGCGCTTGAGTTATACCACAAGGGAAAGGGTATGTTCTATTAGAAGTGTGGGAATCAATAAGGTGAGCATGAAACTCTGAAAAATTAATCAATATTCATTACATACATGTGAAAGTAGAGTGAGAATCTCATTGTTACAAATTAATAATACTTCTGCATGGGGATACAAGCCCCCTCACCTCCCCACAGCCATTCTACATCTCCACTTCTTATATACAATAATACTGGCATTGCTATACCTCAGAGTTAGAGCATTTTTACAGGTACAGCAGTTTTGTACTTAGTTTACTTTTGTCTTGATTGTACATAATGTTTTATTTTTTTATTTTTTTTGGAATTGTATTACCAAATCTTAAAAATACAAAAGGAACATGGGAAAAGTCAGTTATCTAATGAAAGCACAGGTGGCTAAGGGCCTACACATCCAATATCTCCAGTATTGTTTATTACTATTAAAAGTTAACATTATAAGTTGGTGATAAATATGATGCCCCACCACTGGCAATAATAATCAAGGAGCATCAATCTTTACCACTAGCACCAGTGGGGGACTTACATTGGGAGGGTGACAAGTGCACACATAGTATTTCCAGAAGCAGCTCTCTGCATCAAGTGCAGTTTCCCTTAAGAGCACACAGAGACCAAAGTCAGTCTGGAGCTTGTTTCTCACCCTTTCTCTACATTCTCAGTAAGACTCCCCACTGGCACAGCTATAGAGTTGAGTTCTAGCCAGGGTTCCAAGTCAAGTCCTCTGTTCAACCAGTGCTTGGTGTCCCTGCCCAAGTTGCTGATACACACACACACACACACACACACACACACACACACACACACACACACACACACACACACACACACACACACACACACACACGCACACACACACACACACATACACCTGGGAAAGGCTAGCACAGGTTTACCAGCTATGCCGCCTTCTGCCAAGACAATAAGGTAGTTATCACTGCCACCAGAACCCCTTATCAGCTTCTTTAAGGCCCTTAGCAAAGGGTGTCTGTTAGAAAAATATGTATTAACATATATGTGTAGTGCTTATTGTAAGCAGAAAAGAATTAACATGTTTTTATTCTATATGCAGCATTAGTTCTGTTTGAGACTGCAAACATGCTTTTCTGAAATTGTGCTTTCAGACACTGCAAGATGCACTCTGACCTAGTTTGCTAGCACAGCAAAATACATGTTTATGCCTTTGGAAATGTACTGAGAAGCAGGTGATTATCTGCTAGGTCAGGAAATGAAATAAAGAATAATACTGTTTTCTGTAGATCCATTCATTATGGACAATAAGCTCTGTTCGTGTTGATGAAAAAGTGCACAGTTGCAAGAAAGTTAGATACTAGAAACAATAGACTGCTTCAGAGATCTGTACTTGCATTGTGCTTGAATTAGCCATAGTAACCTGACTTGTAACATAACATAGAAAAGAAAGTTATAACTGACCGGTGGTCGTCAAGGCCATCCTGTTTACTGAAAAATCTTTTTTAAACTTTGTAGAGTCAGCTGAAACTGTGTGAGAACAACTGTAAAGTAACAATTATATGAACTGGTGATCTGCTACGTCAGTCGTAGTGGGCAATGTCTTGAAAGAAAGGTATATTAATTGTGACACTTCCTGATTTTAGTTAGACAAACTGTTTATCTGCATTTTTTGTCTCCTTGGGCAAGAATAAAGAAACCTGAACTGAACCTTATGCTGATTGGTCTTTGAAGTATTTTCCTCTAACATTTTTTTTGGTCCTTCGAGAACTGGAAACCTCCGTTTAGCCTTGGATCAGATGGGCCAGGTGGCATGAAACTGCACAGGGAAGATACCACATTGGTTCTTCTTGTCTGAAAGACCTCCGACTGAATTGTCATGCAAAAGAGACCAGCCACTTTTCTGATCTACGACTGAAGGCAGGTTTCATTCGAACAGTGAGTGACCAATCGCTGAGGCTCAGGTAGGGTGAAATCTACTTTTTTCTGTTTTCGATCAGGGACTTGATTGTATTTGTTCTGTTAAGAATTTGTTTAAATTCAGGGACAGAAAGATTGCTATCTTGTCATAGATCAGGGAAGCAGAATAGGTAGGCAGGTAGTCTGAAGAGACTATAAACACTTGTGGTGCCACGTTAAAAAATAAGAAGGGTCACGTAACATTTAAAAGTCAAAACAAAATGGGTAATACGTGCACAAAAAGATCCTGAAACCCACCGTTAACTGAAGACGCAAAATATATGCAATCACAACATGCTGATAATGTTAGATATTATACAAAATGGGATAACGAATATGAATTTGATGGGAAATTATAAAAATCCTCGCTTATCAAACTTATTAGACAACTAAAAACCGATTCCAAAGGTCGGGTTAAAAAACAGTGCAAATTGGGAAGGGAACAAAAGAATAAAAATTCAAAAGCAATGTTTTTAGATAAAGAGGATAATAACCTGGTTGTAGCATCGGCCCCTCCGCCCCCTCCGGTTCCGGTTCCCTTACCAGTTCCCTTACCGGAATATGAAGCAAATGAACAAGCTGGCCCACCTCCACAATACCCAGCTGTTCCTACAAAACCAAAAACATTTGTTAGAGATCCTATCGAGACTAGGTCTTGAACACGTAATTTGAGAGGGAATATTGAATTATATCAAATAAATGGAAATTCACAAGCTATGAGTGAAGAAGAGATATGCCCACTCATAGAAGTACCGAATACTCAGGCAGGACAAGAAGGGCAGGACCCAACTCTCCTAGTATACAGACCATGGACACCGGAAGATATCCGGAAAGCCACAGAGGGAATTCCTCATCCAAAAGTTAATTTTAGAAAGTTCTTAGAAGACTTACAAGGCATGAGATTAAGTTATCGCTTAAACGGAGAGGAAGTAGAAAAAGTAGTCAGACAAATAGTTGGTCCAGATTGGCACATGATCAGTGGCAACTGGAATCCCCGTGACGCTGCACTTAAGCCCCTCCCACATAGCAGCGCAGAATTAGACAACAGAGTGAAAGGTCTGTCAGACCGAATCTCTGAAAAATGGAAGCCTAGGGCAGACTGGACTTGTATTAATCAATGCATCCAACAAGAAGGTGAAACTGTTGATAGATATTTTTCTAGATTGCTAGAATGTTTTAATAATCATTGTGGAATGCAAGTTCCTGAAGACCAGACACAAGATTCCCCATATGAGCAGCAGTTAAAGAATGCATTTTTAAAAGGCAGTATTGCACCCATAAGCCGTTTTATTACAAAACATATTGTAGACCATCGTACAAGCAGATTACAATCACTGCTTGAATATGCTAGACATGCTGAAAGGCATTTTAATAACAAAAAGAAAAAGAAAGCCCAAGTATTTGCTGTAGAGGACGGAGAAGTTTATTTAGTACAGTCTGGAAAAAAGAGCAAAAAGAATGCCCAGAGAAACAAACGATCTGATCAGCGATCAGAGGACTTTGAAGGGAGAAAGAAGAGAGGTGAGTGCTTTAAATGCAGTAAAAAGGGACACCTAGCAAAGGATTGCAAGAAAAATAAGAAGGCAGCAATGGAGGATAAAAACGATGAGGGTGAGGACTGACTATATGAAAGACAGGAATCAATAGATAGGAATAATACAGAAGGGACAAATGAGAATGTGATAGAATGAGCAGAGAATGTGACAGAAGAAATAGAGGAAGTACAGGAAGCTACCGATACTGAAGAAAACGAAATACTAGACCTAGCCTTATTGAGCTTAGAGCTCTATTTGGCTGACACAAAACCAGAAATTACACTCCTGGTAGAGGGTAGGGAAATCAAATTTTTGTGCAATTCAGGGGCATCACGAACCCTGGTACACCCCTCCAAATACCAGAGAATTCAGAATCACATGCTTTTATACTTGTGAAAGCAGCTAATGGACAGCTGTATCGGGAGCCTCCCTCCCATAACATTACAATAACAGATCCTGTTTCAGGATTGACCCAGAAAAACAAAATTGTTGCTTCTGCAAAATGCCCAGTGAATCTTTTAGGCAGAGATCTTATGCAATTATTTGGCATATCAGTAGTTCCAACCATGCAGGGTACGGAAGCACAGCGACAAACAAATACTTTTGCAGTGCAAATGGAAGGTGAGACATTTTATTGGTACAGCCAGGACTTGGTTACGACCGGCCCTGCAGCAATTACTGAAGAGTTAATGAATGTAGCTATCAGTAAGTTCCCCTCCCTTTGCATTGATATACAACACCTGTTGCACTGTACTCTGTATTATTGTAATACACCTGGACCTGATAAGGAATATGAACAAGAATTGTTTAAAAATCGTGCAAGCAGATTGGCACTGTGTAATCTGTACTGGGATATGAAAGGGAACAGTGTAGTTAGCTGTTTATTACCCCAGGGGTTCTTTGCACTTTATAAATCGAATCAGTTACCACGTTAGTTTAACTAAAGAGAAAGATTTGAAATGGGTAAACCTAGGAGAAAAAGTAACCAAATGGGAAAAGCAGACAGAATCAGAACTATCAGAACAGGGAGTACAAAGACAAAAACTGAACTGGATAACACAAACACATCCAGCTGTACACTTGCAGTCCAGTGAGGACAGCTGAGAAACCCTCTTATTAGAAGAGGAAGAAAAAGCTTTATTAGACATACCAGAAACTCTCTGGTCAACAGGAAAATCAGACATAGAACTTATTCGCACAGCAGGACCAGTTACTATCACGCCAAAGTCAGCATTTAGACCACAAAAAAGACAGTACCCCTTAAGAAAAGATGCAGAAGCAGGTATTAAACCTATCATAGCAGCTTTACTTAAGGAGGGAATACTGGTGGAATCTCCTGATTCACCATGTAACACACCCTTATTCCCAGTTAAAAAAGCAAACAGAGAATGGCATATGGTCCAAGATTTGCAAGCTGTAAATGACGCAGTAATTTCAAGAGCACCTACAGTGCCAGATCCACACACCTTGTTGAATGATTTAAAACCTCAACAGAAGTATTTTTCTGTGGTAGATATCAGCAATGTGTTCTTTTCAATACCGATACACCCTGACAGCCAGTACTGGTTTGCATTTACATTTCAGGGGAAGCGGTATACATATACGTGATTACCACAGGGATATTGTGAAAGCCCAACAATATTTTCACAAGAGATGGCAAGTAATTTAGCAGGATGTACCCCGCCGAGAGGTGGTCAAATTTTACTTTATGTTGATGACATCCTGCTGGCCGCTCCCACCCAGCAAGATTGTAAGGAAGATACTGTAGCATTATTGAAATTTTTAGCCGCTGAAGGACACAAAGTAAGCAAAAATAAATTGCAGCTTTGGAGAAAACAAGTTAAATAACTTGGATATGTAATATCCAAAGATGGCAGAACATTAGATGAGGACAGAAAAATAGCGATCTTACAAGCACCAAAACCTACAACCAAGAAGGAAATGATGTCCTTCCTGGGTACAACTAATTTTTGTCGGAGCTGGATCCCAAACTGTGCTTTGGAATCTGCACCATTAGCCAACTTGATTTTTAAGAAGCCTCTGGCAGCACAAGATTTAATACAATGGACACCAGAAGCAGAATTAGCTTTCTGTAAACTGAAGCAATTGATAGCATCATCATTAGTTTTAGGATTACCAAACTATCATAAACGTTTTTTCCAAACTGTAGATTGCAAGCAAGGTTATATGACATCAGTGTTGACCTAACAGCATGGGGACAAGCAACACACCATTGCTTATTATTCATCACAACTAGACCCAGTGGTGCGGTCTCTACCCCACTGTGTACAAGCAGTAGTTGCAGCTGCAATGGCAGTGCAGGCTTCAGCCTCAGTAGTGTTATTCCACCCTCTCACATTGAGAGTGCCTCATGCAATAGCAATCATCTTACTGCAAGAAAAAGTAGCATATCTTTCCCCTGCTAGGCATCTTTCTTGTATGACTATATTGCTGAGCCAACCTCATATGAAAATTGAACGATGTACAACTTTGAATCCGTCTACCTTGCTCCCGACTCCTGCAGATGGCACACCTCATAGCTGCCTGCAGGTAATTGAGAAAAAGACACTGCCTAGAAAAGACCTCACAGATGTTCTCTTGGATGATGCCGAGGTGACATATTGCGTGGACGGCTCATGCAGAAAGAGTCCTACAGGACAGAACCTAACAGGTTATGCAGTAGTTTTTGATACTGAGATTGTAGAAGCAAAATCCTTACCACATAGCTTATCTGCACAAGCAGCAGAGTTGATTGCCTTGACATGGGCATGTACCTTAGCAAAGGGTAAAAGAGTGAACATTTTTACAGACAGCCAGTATGCTTTTTCTACTGTACATGTTTTTGCACAGCAGTGGAAAAATCGAGGAATGGTGACATCTACTGGCAAACCGATTAATCATGCACAGTTTATTTTAAATTTGTTAGAATCTATTCAGTTACCTCAGAAAGTAGCTATTTGTAAATGCATAGCTCACACTAAACAACAAGGTAGGATTTCAAAAGGTAATGCGAGAGCTGACACAGCTGCAAACAAGCAGCCTCAGAAGCATTTCTTTTGAACGAGGAATTACAACCTTCTGAGATTTTAGACTTAGAAATGTTGAAAACAATGCAGACACTTACTACACGAGCTGAGAAACAAAAGTGGGAAAGACGAGGAGCAATCCTTGAGAAAGGGCTGTACATCTCCAAAGAGGGAAAACCGATATTTCCATCTAATTTATTTAGATATGCAGCTTTGTTGAGCCATGGGCAGTGCCATGTCTCAACAGGGGGGATGGTACAGTTAGTAAACCGGGTATTCACTGCATATGGATTTACAAACTATACTAAAAAATTTTGCCTGTCATGCCACACTTGTAATAAACATCATGCACAAGGGGCGTTAAAGCCCAAGCAAGGGAGTTTCCCTACACCACCGTATCCATTTCATACTATCTGTATGGATTTCATAGAATTGAGCAAATGTGAAAATAAAAAGTACTGCTTTGTCATTGTGGATATGTTCTCCAAATGGGTGAAGGCCTTTCCGACCAGTAAACCAGATGCAGCCACTGTTGCAAAGACCCTAGTTAAAGAAATCATTCCTAGATTTGGCATACTGGAAAGGATCTAAAAAAAAAAAAAGTCTATATTTTTTTATTATTATTTCTTTGTATAAAGACATTAGGACTTTTTTCTCCTTGTTTGCTACTATCATAGTTGTACATTGCATATATTGTCTAACTTTGTTTTTTAAATTCTAATCTTATATGGTCTATTCTGTATAAACAATGTAATATTCCATTGGAGCTTTTCTCCCTGGGACTCTACTGAAAATGGACATATATCCAGTTAGACTAGCCCAGTCAACAAATGTAAAATAAATAAAATAAATAAATCTACAGTGACAATGGTACACATTTCGTAAACCAAACTATATAACAGCTGAGTCGGTATTTTGGGATTTCTTTAAAACATCACTGTGCATATCACCCTCAATCTGCAGGGTTAGTAGAGAGGCACAATGGAGTTTTAAAGAACAAGCTTAAGAAACTCATGATTGATACGCAAAAAAAACTGGGTGTACTGTCTGCCCCTGGCACTGTTGAGCATGAGAACCTTTCTGAATGCAAAAGGACTGACACCTTTCGAAAAGATTTTTGGAAGAGCTTATTATATACCTCAGTGAAAATCTCTCATGCCTGCAGAACAGGAAGCAAATTGGACACTTGCAGAGTATATGAGGAGTATGCTGAATAACAAACATCTTTTACAGTTTAATTCTGTTTCAGATAAAGACCAAACCAAACCATCCAAAGTGGCAGTAGCCCCAGGCAGGTGGGTCTGGGTGAAGACAATCAAAAAGAAGAATTGGACGACACCAAAGTGGGAAGGTCCATATCAAGTACTGCTGAGCACGCCCACAGCAGTCAAGATTGCGGAACGTTCATCTTGAATTCATTTGACACACTGTAAATTAGTTAAAAACTTTGAACTTGATAAAACTCTTGCTAACACACAGCAGCAGTAGAATGACAAGACCCAGAGCAAATAGAAATACTGAGCGACTTCAGCAGTGTTGCATAATCATCTTGATAACTGTATTAGTGACAATGTTCTTTTTGCTGTGGCTTTTGCTGTGGCCTTTCTTTTCTTCAGCCACACCAGCTAGACTGAACAAATGTGATTCAACACTCATAGACTGGCATCCGAACTTTAACACTTACCAAGCAATCAAACATGTGTATGCTGAGACTTTTAATATTTCAAATTGTTGGATTTACACAGCTATACCAACAGCATACAGGGGATTATTAATGGCTGCTGTCCCCCTAGGGGTCAATGAGACCTGGGAAAACTTGATTTTTGAGAATACAAATGTTAAATCTATAGACAAAATTGCATTGTTCCTACCTGTTACACAAACAGGAATTGTATGTTTTTACAAAAATGACACAATTCAGGTGGGTTGGAGTAAATGTAATGTGACTGTTTCTTATAAATGTTATATCAAAGCTAAAAATGCAGAAACAATCTGTGATGTAGATTATGACTTATACTTTGAGTCCTTTCATAGAACTGTTAGTGAAGTACAACATAATCCTGTTCTTTTAAAGCAACTGTCTATTATAGATAAGAAAATGTTTCATGCAGGGAAAGTGTATATCAGTAGTAAAGTAGAAAACTTTTATTTTGTGTGTGGGAAAAAGGCATACAAATGGTTGCCTGAGAATTGGTCCGGCAGTTGTTTTTTGGGTTACCTGGTCCCGGCCATATGACACACTGCAGTTTTGCCTCATGGGAGAATTCGAAATGTCAGAGATGTCGCAAATAAACCTGGAAATCCAATCAAGAAACCTGAGAATCCGATGGGACAGATCGAAGCAGGCTGGAGAAACCATAACTCCATGAAAGACAAGAGTAAGCTAACACACATGGACTTGAGTGACACTGTTATATCCTGGGCTGCCATAGCCCCTGCATATGGCGCAGTTAAATCAATTTGGGAACTGAGAAAACTATCCAGACTTCTCAAGGTCATGAGCAATGCAACTTTTTCTGCTCTCGAATTAATGACTGATGAACTGAATGTAATGAGAACTGCGGTACTTCAAAACCGCATGGCTCTTGACTTCACCCTAGCAGTGAGAGGTGGTACGTGCGCTTTAATCAAAGACGAGTGCTGTTTGTATATACCTGATAATAAACATGAGATTAATGATCATTTGGAGGTGATTCAGCAAGTGTCTGACATAACCAGGCCAGGCCCAAACCCACTGATGGACTTTTTCCAGAAATTGTTTGGAGGGTGGGGTTCCATCCTAATGAACATACTGATTGCCATTTGTGTGGGATTACTACTGTTAGGAGCATGTATTTGCTGTGGCATTCCCTGCATGAAAAGATTAATCAAAGATTTCATAGACATATCAGTTTCTGAGGCTTTGTATCAAAGTACTGAAATTGAAGGACTGTTGAAAAATGAAACGCTTTCATAAGTTTAAACTGAATGACTCTGCTACAAATCCTCAAAGGAAAAGGTTAGGAGAAGAAGCAAACTGTTTATGCTTTTGAAATAGAATAAAAAGTATTAACAGGAGGGAAATGTTAGAAAAATATGTATTAACATATATGTGTAGTGCTTATTGTAAGCAGAAAAGGATTAACACGTTTTTATTCTATATGCAGCATTAGTTCTGTTTGAGACTGCAAACATGCTTTTCTTAAATTGTGCTTTCTGACACTGCAAGATGCACTCTGACCTAGTTTGCTAGCACAGCAAAATACATGTTTATGCCTTTGGAAATGTAATGAGAAGCAGGTGATTATCTGCTAGGTCAGGAAATTAAATAAAGAATAATACTGTTTTCTGTAGATCCATTCATTATGGACAATAAGCTCTGTTTGTGTTGATGAAAAAGTGCACAGTTGCAAGAAAGTTAGATACTAGGAACAATAGACTGCTTCAGAGATCTGTACTTGCATTGTGCTTGAATTAGCCATAGTACCTTGACTTGTAACATAACATAGAAAGAAAGTTATAACTGACCGGTGGTCGTCAAGGCCATCCTGTTTACTGAAAAATCTTTTTTAAACTTTGTAGAGTCAGCTGAAACTGTGTGAGAACAACTGTAAAGTAACAATTATATGAACTGGTGATCTGCTACATCAGTCATAGTGGGCAATGTCTTGAAAGAAAGGTATATTAATTGTGACACTTCCTGATTTTAGTTAGATAAACTCTGTATCTGCATTTTTTGTCTCCTTGCGCAAGAATAAAGAAACCTGAACTGAACCTTATGCTGATTGGTCTTTGAAGTATTTTCCTCTAACAGTGTCCAATCTTACTGTGTAATGTTACTATTAGTACAAATTTATTTATTTTTATTTATTTTATTTTATATTTGTTGACAGGGAGAGTCCAACCGGATACATGCCCATTTTCAGTGGAGGCCCGGGTTGAAAAGCTCCACAGATTAAATAACATAGCATGCAAATAACATTGGTAAACACAAGATATAAAAAAAGTTACATAGTTATGAAATTTAAAAATACAAAAGCTACAAAGAGATTACAGTAGTTCCAATTATCACGTTGTCTGAGACAAACATAAGTAAGAGGAGGTTAGGTGAGATGTTAGGGTTCGGTTAGTGACTAGTGGTAGAGTTGAGACAAACATAAGTAAGAGGAGGTTAGGTGAGATGTTAGGGTTCAGTTAGTGACTAGTGGTAGAGTTCAAGTTGAAAGGAGAATACTTTGAACTGTCTGGGTAGATATAAGGAGGTGGCACACCATAGGTAGGAGCTACTATTTGGAATCAAGGGAAGATGTGACAGGGAGTAAAAAAATGGGGAAGAGGGTGGGAGTGGGAGGTCAGCTGGGGGGGAGCAAGAGCATATCCATGAGATTTTTAGGTATTCTAAGAGTTGTTTTTTGAATGAAACCTTTGAGTTGACAGTGGTAATGGCAGAAGGTAAGGAGTTACATATTTTGTCTATGTAGTTTTGGAATAGGGAATCACCTGCTGTGTTATTGCTTTTGGTTACTTTGACAAGTCTTTTATCACTAGAGAAAAGTTGTCTGGGATTGGTTTGCAGTTTTATTAGGTTGGACAGTGCTGGGGCTTTATCTGGAAGTAGTAGGAGTTTGTGGGCAAAAGAAAGCTTATGGAATGATAGGAGATTAGGAAACCTCAAGCCAGTTAAGTTGATGTGGTGAGTGACAGTGGTCGGCTTGGTAGGGGGCACTGCTGGCAAATTTGGCTATTTGATTGTAGCAGATGTTGAGCTTGGCAATTTCAGTTTTGGGTAGGTTGGTGAAGATGGGTCTGGCATAGAATAGTGTGGAGAGGAGGTGAGTTTCATCTATGGTTATTCTGGCAGATTGAGTTAGAAATGGTTTATTTTTGTAAAGAGTTTTTTGTGGATGTTTTTTATGGTTTGATTTATATGTAGATTGAATTTGAGGTTGTTGTCAATGGTAGCCCCTAGCAATTTAGTGTGAGTATCTGGAGAGAAGATAGTTCCATCTCTGGACACAATATTAAATGAGTTGGGCATTGTGGTGAATTTTTTTGGTTTGAGTAGCAACAGTTTGGTCTTGTTGGAATTTAATAATAGGCTTTTGTTAAGAAACCAGGTTTTGGTAGATTGGAAGGCCTTTTGGGTGATAGAGAGGAGTTCATGAGGATCATTTGCTGAGCAGATGACTGTTGAGTCATCTGCATATTTTATGACAGTTGCATCTAGGCAGATGTTGTGGAGATTATTAGTGAAATTAAGAATAATAGAAGGTGTCCTCAAATGGACCCTTGTCAGCCTCCAGTAGTAATGGGTAGCAGTGAACATAGATTGTTTTCCCATCAAACTGCTTGTTGCCTTCCTTGTAAGTAGTTCTGAAACCAGGCTAATGCATGATTACTAAGGCGCAGATCAGTGAGAAAGTGGAGTAGTTTAGGATGGTTGACCATGTCAAAGGCTTTTGATAGGTCCAAGAAAATGGCAGATGTTAGTTTGCCTAAGTGTCTGTTTTGGTTGATGTGGTTTGAGAAAGAGAGTAGGGCTGTGGTAGTACTGTGTGCAGTTCGAAATCCACGTTGTGTGGGAAAGAGAAGTTGGTTATTAAGTAGGTATGGCATAAGTTGGTGGTGCTTGCATTTTTCAAGTATTTTTGCTAGTGGGAACAGGATGGCAATTGGGCGATAGTTGGAGAGCTTGGTGGATGTATCACCTTTCTATAGAGGGATGCTGTAGGAAGTTTTCCAGATTGGTGGGATGGTATGTTTGGATATGGATATGTTAAGGAGGATAGAGATTGGGTAGATGAGTTCATTAGCTGCCAGCTGTTGGTATTCTGCAGGGATGCAGTCAGTTGCTATGGTGGTTGGTTTAAGTTTTTTTAGTAATCTTTTGACATACTTGGTGAGGATGGGTTGGAATTGGAAGGTTTTTTTGGGTCTAACTACAGGCTCAGGGAAACTGGTGGTGGTAGTAGTGGGTTGGTTTTTAACTAGTTTGGAGATGTTTTTTATGAGGTATTTGTTGAATGAGTCAGGTACATCTGTGATATTCATTGTGTAGGATGAAGATGGGGTGGAGGGTTTGCCAGGGTGGAGTAGTTTATTTATTCCTGCCCAGAATCATTTGGGGCTGTTTTGATGCCTGTTTTGCAGTTGTAAGCAATAATTCTTTTTATCCAGGGGAATATTTTTTTTTTGTTTCATTTCTATGTTTTTGGAACTGTTCCCAATTTACTAGTGTTTTAGTGACTCTCCATAGGTGCCAGGCTCTATTCCTTTGTGTTATCTTATTTTTAGTCTCTTTGGTGATCCATGGGGCTGTTTTCATTTTGAGTTTAGTGGTACGAGCTGGGGCATGATCATTTAAGAACTTTAGGAAAGTATTGTTGAATCGGGTTACTGCTTGTTGTAAGGGTAGTACTTTTAATATGTTCCAGTTATGGTGTTTTAGTTCAAGTTTAAAGTTGTGTGGTCTGAAGTTATTATTGTTCTGGATAATTTGTAATAGGGGGGTAGACTTGGTTTGGGTTTTGTATTTTAGTAGGAAGGTGGGTTGGTGGTTGTTAACAGTGTCTTGAAGGACTTCTGCATGGTATGGACTGTTGGTTTATTTATCAAGATCCAGTCTAGGAGACTTTCTTTGGTTTTACTGTTTACTAGTCTAGTGCTATATTAAATGATTTGGGAGAAGCTGTAAAGATTAATATGGGTGGTGGGGTTAGTAGTTGAGCATGTGATCCAGTCAATATTGAAGTCTCCTAGGATGATGGTTTCTTGGAGTAGATTATGATTTATCCAGTGTAGGACAGCTTCTAGGGAGGGACTATTGTTACCTGGTGGTATGTAACAAGTGATAATATTGATTGATTTTTTGTCACTAAGTTTGAGTTTGGCTAAGAGAAGCTCAGAATTATTGATGGGGGATTTGAGACTTGATTGTGACAATGTGTAAGTTGTTTTTGTAAATTAATGCTTCCCTTCCCCCTTTTTTAGATAGTCTATCATGACATAGTACATTGTATCCTGTTGGGACAAACTCATTGTTGGGTGTAGTGGGTTTTAACCAGGTTTCAGTTAATGACAGTATATCAGGAGAGTAGGTTGATAGCAAAGCATGGAGTAGGTGCACTTTGTTATTGATGCTACAGATATCTAAGCTTAGTAGTAAAAGGCTATTTTTTGGTCTAGTCATGAGAATGTGGTTGGGTGCGGGACATAGCTTAGATGTGGAGTTTATACAAGGGCTTGGCCATGGGTTGGGGTGTATGTCACCAGCTAGGATTAGTTGATAGCTTATATTATGGTAGTCTGAACAAGAGCAAGGCTATTCCGAGTGGCCCACAATGTCACCAAATAAATATGCAAGTACTTCCAAACTTAAATATATCTAGACAGATCAGCCACAAGGAAATGTCTAAATATATTTAATAATAAATACTAAAAGAACAAGACAATACTAAATATATTTACAGTGACATCAGCGTTTAAAATCATAGGAAATATTTAAAACAACATTGCAGGACAGTCTCAAATAAATAAAGAAAAACATCTACACTAATCTTAATATCTAAGAGAATTATACTGTTCCCTAGACTTAATTACTCAGAGCAAGGCAAATGTGTGGTGAATGGATATAGAATACTGTCTCTCTCCCTCAGAGACCTCTCAGATTAATATCTTAAATATTACTGCTGGGATAGCTTGCAGAATTACATAATTTCTTGTCATCTGACTCTATTCCAGGTGAAATCCTCCCACTGCTGGAATCTGACAGAATTTAGCATCTACCTGTGAAAATACATAGACAAGGGCTTTTCAGTAGATCTTTGGCAAATGGCATAAGTCATACAACAATAAAACACTTCCAAGACAGTACAGAAAACTCATTAGTTTTACACATCGTGTCTCCTTGCTGCACTGAAAATGAAGGACATCTTTTTTTTATGGCCTAGCCAAAAAGAAATTTAATTTCAGTTATTTTTCTGAAGTTATGCAAGTTAACCTTCTGTATTCCAGTTTTCCCTGTTAAAATATACATTTAAAGTGTTACAATAGTGCATATACATTTCTGTTATTTTGCAATAGGGCATGCTATGGTTGCATTTTAAGCACAAGCCTTTATAAAATATCTTTTTCAACACACATGCCTATATAATCCTCGTATGATATACACATAACGTACTGTTCTAATACATTTGCAACACAAGAATCTTATATAAATCATGTTGATATTCACAAATAACATATAATTATTTACAAAATTCCAGATAGCTGGGCTGGTAGTATTTCCTTTCAAGACAATAACCATCAACTTCAACATAAAAATGACTAATAAATTCTGGATATCAATACACAACAACTTACATTTGTGATCAAATAAGGAACTTTGCCCTTCTCATAACTGCCCCGCCCACCCACACACAAACACACACACACACACACACACACACACACACACACACACACACACACACACCTTCTAAACATGGATCAAATTCATTGCTAACAACTTCCATTTAGGACCTGTCTCTACAGCTATGATAAAAGCATATACAGTCTCCAGCTTTATCAATATATCAGTAGCTGAATCCTATGTACCCACATTATGGAAATAATCATATATTGTCCTTTTCATAAAGGTGACATCTCTGCTGATGGCTCCAACTTTCTGCCTAGGTCAATATTATCACCTCTCTCAAATTCTTGAAAGGGGTATTCCTAAACAACCCCCCACTATCCCCTATAAGAACAGCTCTTAACATACACCCAACATGGTTTCCACCCAACAAACAGTATGACCACTAATCAATTACCATTCACTAACACCATTAACAAATACCAGGGCCCCATCAAATATGTTTCATTCATATTCTTTAACCTATTTAAAGGCTTCAGTATAGTTTATCACCCTAAATTCATGCACAAAATATCTCATTTTGGCCTATCCCTTTCTTCATGGCAGTGGTTCAATTACAGTTTAACTGACAGGGTCCTGTAAAATGGCAGAATACTTTTTGTCCCCTCATGGAAGTCTCTACTGGTGTAGCCCAAGGCTTTATTCCTGGTTGTTCCCTCATCAATATCTTTATCATTGACCTCTATACCTCCTCAGATTTAGCCTCTCTTATACAATATGCTGATGATTTCCCACTTATATGTGTATTATTACATAAGAAGTGTGTTCCTCAGCTGAGGAATGGCATTATAATGCCCAACAACAACTCAGCTCTAAAAAAGAAAATTGTGTGTGTGTATGTGTGTGTGTGTGTGTGTGTGTGTGTGTGTGTCTGTGTGCATGCGTGTGTGTGTATAAATTTGGTTTTATATATATATATATATATATATATATATATATATATATATATATATATTTATATATATATATATATATATATATTTATAGAACTGCTATTTTCCCCAGTACAAATTTCCAAATGATTTCACTAAACAAGAACTGAAATTAATGTGGTGTCCCATACAAAACGTCTTGGCATGATTATAGGAAATAAGCTTATATTTTACCTGCATGATCAAAACAATATCAAAAAGATTCACCAAAAATTAGGACTTCTTAACAGCACCACCTAAACCACACTTGCCACTACCTACCTTCTCCCATCTGTCTTATACTGTGCCCCATGCTAACCAACCCTCAGGCTACAGTTAAAAATAAACTGTTGGCATGCTGTAATAAGACTTCATAATGTGGCACCAAGACAATAACACATCCATCACTGTACCGATCTTAAGGTATTGATTTGGCTTAAATTGCCACACAACTTAGATTATACACAACTTATCGCCACATAGATCATTATTCACAAAGCTGACTACTGCCCTGCTTTATACAACCTAATAGGTCACTTTGATCTATTGAGCCTCATCTTCTCAGCATATGTAAAGCCCCAAATCCTCCGGTCAAAGTCTCTACTTAAAGTCATTTGCTAAAAAAATCAAGTTCTATCCCACTGCAAATTACATTTCTCAACAACCCCTCCAGCTTTAAACACCTACTAGAAGATCACCTAATTAAGACTTGGCTCTGTTCCTCTACTACCCCAAACTGAACTAGTCCCCAGCCAATTTCTTACCACTTCCTTCTCTCTGAAAATAGTCAATCTATTTCATAAATAAAGGACAAGTATAATTTTGCTAAGGCTACATTCTCTAATCATCCCTGTTCCAGCGAATGTAGTCTGTGTGTTTAATGACATCTCTATAAACTGTAACTTGTGAATCCTTTAACTATTGGCAATGCTCTTTGTCTAGCTTGAAATCTCTGTCCATATATTTGCAGTTTGTATGTATAAGTTTGCACTGTATGAAACTGAAGTTGTGAATTTTGTCTTAGTTAATGTTAGGTTTTAGAATATATATTTTTTTATTTAGCTGTAACCATATTATGTCAATGTGGAACTTACTTCCCCTTAGCCTCTGCTGAAATGGGATATCATCCCAGCTGGCCTTTTCCAATAAGCAAATGTCAAATAAATAAAAACTAAACATTTCTATGTGATTTTTGGTCTTCTGGATAAAATATGTAAATGTATACATATTGAGAAATTGTTCCTTGAGGTTTCTTTAAGAGCGATTAAGAATTAAAGCAGGAATGTGTAGCAGCATATAAATGTTCTTGGTTATGTGGGTTCATAAGTAAATACTAGACTATCAGCCTATTACAAGGTAGACAATAACCAGAGGTCAGGATCAAACATTTTACTTTCTACATTTGAGGTAAAGGCCTTAGTCATTATGGCAAACCCAATACTGAATCCATTTTGTCAGTTCTTCAGTGTGTGTGTTCATAATCAGGTTAATTACTTTTGAGATATTCCATTTTCTTCTGAGTGTTTTCCCCTATTAAAGAAGCAAAGCATTTCATGCAATGGTCTTACCAACACATTTTAAAGCTGATAATGTTTTTTTAAGAAGAAATATGTGAATACCAAGGCCACTATCTGCTAGAAGTGGATATTTCCTATTTCCTAAGTTTTCTAAAGGGCATGATTTTACTTTTTAAGAAGAAATCTGTGAATACCAAGACAGCTATCTGCTAGAAGTGGATATTTCCTATTTCCTAAGTTTTCTAAAGGGCATGATTTTAGCTTTTTGAGTGCACTTTTGAGTTCCGTCTTAATGTTTGATGTAAAAAAACTAAGTGCTTTACAAATACTGTATTTATGCATGTTTCCATGTTTAGATGTCAATTAGCCTTTGCTAAAATTGGCTGCATTGTAAATATTTAGCTAATTCACAAACGTATAAATAAAAATATGGAAAAATGTAAAATGCTGCTTGTGTTTTATATACACTTTTACTCACATTCGCTTTTCAAAATAAGTGTATGTTTCCCTTTGACATAAACATTTTGTCTATTTTATGATCTGTCTATATGATTTCATGACACTGATAAAATAACAAACAGAGCCAAGTTTTGGTTGAATGACCTCTGACTTTTAAGTCACAGGCCAGATTTTCCACCTATTTTATATTTTTTAGCATGGGCAGATGGGACCCTGACATACTGACATTGAGGACTGCTCTGTTGCTGTCTGATAAATATTTGACAACCACACCATCCATCTCCTCCAAATGTGAAGAAAGGAGAAAGAAGGAATGGTTTACAACTGCTCTTCTTACCTCATACAGGTGGTGTGACGACCGTGCCCTGGCCCAGCAATCAAGAAGCCTCAATCCTCACCACTAACACCAGGAAGGTTGTCTCTTAGAAGAGTAAAGGATAACTAATACACACAGTTAAGTACAATTTCCCTTATGTGCACACAGAGATCACAGTCAGTCTGGGGCTGGTTGATCCCTTGCGCTCCAGGTCCCCAATAAGACTCCCCACTGGCACAGCTATAGGGTCCAGATCTCAGCCTAGCTGACAAGCTAACCTCCAGTACCCTCTCTGTCCAATCAGTGCTTCATGTGCCTACCCAGGTAGCTGACACACACCCACACTTTGAGATAAGTATTTATACAACTTCACAGACACTCCTGGGAAAGGTTAACACAGATTCTCTAGCTGTGACCCTTTACCCAAACTATACGGCAGTAATTCCTGCCACCACCTTCTAATATTATCAGCTACACAAAGGCCCTTGAAAGGGTGTCCAATTATTACTGTGCAATATTATTACTGTGCAATATTATTATCCAATTGGTAATGTGACTATTCAGTCGAAGGCTTATTAGAGTGGCCTATTACAATAACCTCTATAAATATGCAACATACTCTAGAGCCTACTATCTATATACAAACCAGCCACAGGTAAAGGCATTTAAAATATTTAATAATAAATAATTAAAACACAAGACAAAACTACTACATCACAGATATATCTAAGAGTTCAGAGATCACACAGAAGCTTAAAACAATACAGTAGGACAGGTCAGATGTCAAAGAAAAACACTTAATCTAACTTTCTAATCTTTAGCTATTCTTAAGAGAAAACACAGTGCTACAATCCTAATTACATACATATAGAGCATAAGCAGTGCTGGGGTTGATGGTCCAAGACAAATGCTTTCAGTCTTTCATTGAACAATAGTTTTTAAAAACACTAACAAAAAGCTCTGCTAAGACCCTCCCAAATTACATCATTTTGACACTTAGGTTTTCCCAGTATTCACATTATATCATCTTGACACTTAGTCTGGAGTTCCCAGGCCACAAACTGCATTATTTAGCAAGCAGACACCTGCTCAGGAAACTACAACAATAAAAGACATTTCACATGTATACTCTAACAATTATTCCTTAAGTTAAGACAATAGAAAGAATGTGTTCATTTAGACATTTCGGCACCACTTTTTAGATAATTGTAACTTCAAAGAACATTTGAAATGCTTGGCTTGATTTTCCTTACAGCAGATGGCAATGTTGCAACAATCCTGAAGTTCACATTTTACAGTGTTTTCTTTCATTTAAGAAACAAGCCTGTATTTTACATTTATATTTACAAATGATAAAATTATGCATCAAATTCTATTTGACTAGGCTGGCAGCCTTAACCCATCTTTCCCCAATCTTCACAGGTGGTATGAACCATGGCAGTGAAAAGGAATGCTATTGGTCCAAGAAACGTTTGCAGCATCATTTTACACCTATCTTAAGTGTGGCACTTCTACTCAGAGAAGGAATGTTGCAGTGTTTTACTTCTTACTTTTCAGCTCATGTGACTGTGTGGAATATAACCACTCCCACTGTTCAAGTATGTGGAAAGGAGATGAAGAAGTCCATTATGGCATACACGTTTTACACCTGCACTGCTTATCTTACATGGTAGAAGGGGGATATTTAACATCCACAATATTCAGCCCTTGTGGGTGTCAGAAGGTGAAAGATAGAAAAGTGTAATAGTTACAGTGCTTTGCATCATGTCTGTTTATCATCTATTAGTTTGACAGATGGTGTGGAAAGACACTTATAAAAATATTTTTTTATTTTTTAAATATTATTTTCTTTACCGCATGACAATTTAAGAGCAGACCTTCCACATCTTCTTTGCATGAACTCATATGCTGCCTCCACCTTGAAATCAGTAATTTCCTGCCCTGTTCTTAATGGTGGATTGTTCTCCCTTTTTAGGCAAAGAGTGCCTTGTGCTATCGTAATTGTGAGAAGGCTTCCCAAATTGAGGAAGAAGAGGCAGGAGGAAGGCATCACCTTGGCATCCTAGGGCAGGGATTTTTAGTTGTGTGGAAGGCAGACAATTCATGGCATGCCGCACATAACGTTGTGCATTGCTGCACACTTTCTCCATGCCTCCAAATATTAGTTAAATGATTGCCTGCTTTATGATTATGTTTCACTTACTCGGTTTCACTGGAAGGGTTCAGATCCCATGCAGAGTCCCATTCTCCCCCTAACAGCAAGCAAGATGATGTAAACTGCTCAAACCCCCACCACCTACCTCTGCTCCTTCAGCATCTGATCCTCTAATCAAAATCATACTGGTGGGATCACTTTCAAGACTGCATCCTTCTTTGACAAAACGCCAGGAAACAGACATTTTAAACCTCTAGTTTTCAACTACTATGGATGTAGTTGGGGAAACAAAAGGCATTTAACAGCTAGAATGGTTCTTCCTAGCCATATACAACCACATATATTGTACCAGCTAATACTTCAGTAGCATTACATAGGCCATACATGTCATACACTATTCTACTCCATCATGATGTCAAAATACTGTGTTCTCTGTTCCACAGACTTAGGGTAGGATATGTGTTTGAGTACTGAAACATATCACTTTACCCTTCAGAACCTACTCACTCAACATACCCATCATCTAATATGCTGTGGTATAGCATAAGAGGAAAAGGATGAGAACGCAGGTTTGTAAAATCCTCATGTGTCCAATCAGCACCAGATTAATACAGATAGACTCCTGTTCTGCTTATACTTATCACATAGCGCTATACTGCAGTGATGTACACGGTCACTAAATGATGATGGAGGAGAAGACCAAACTGAAATAATCTAGTGAATCGATCTGTGAGAGAGAGATTCTCAGGAAACTTTGCATTGTAAGTATGAAATTTATGAGTGAGGCCATATCATCAACATGCATGACAGAAAAGATGTTTCAGACATTTGTTGAATGTACATGGCACCTGATAAGGCAACAAGGTATGATAGGCTGGGAAGCTGTCACAGTAAACACTGGCATATACCGCTCATGCTGTGAGCAATGCTATATACTTCACACTGGCAAGGGGATCGTTAGGTGTAACAGGTATACACTGATCTGAGAACTTATACACAGGAAATGACTATGCAGATAGCAGATCTGGTATGTGTATCTTTGATGTGGGTAGCCTAAATGACAAAAAATGTTTTATACGGAAACATACCAAAGGTGCTATGCACCCAACTACCCACCCACAAAGTTATGATTATAACAATCATTTATGGTGTCACTTTGATGGCTGTGAATAACATTAAGGGTCTACTGAAGAGGAAGTCCAATACATTAATCAACAGCAGTTTCTAAATTATGGTGATCCACATAGCACAAACCATCAACAAAGTTAATAAAAAACTTTATGATTAAACACACCAAAGCAACCATTGCAAGGACTCATCTTCTATCCACCCTCCTCTGTGCCTCTCCCTTCTTGACTAATCTCCACCAAATTGATCTAAATAGGTTCATAGGTTCATAGTTTAGTACTAAGCTAACTGCCCTTGTGAGACATTTTAAGCCTAGCCAATTATCCCTTCTGTGACTCAAACCCTGCACCTTGGGTTTGTAAGGCAAACACCTTAGCCATTAAACCACCCTCCCTATCTCCCTAAATAAAATGGAATCTTGCTATAACAAGATTGCCAAGTTTGCTTCTTAAGCCTCATATAGGTCCCACCACTGTCTATCCCTTAAGCAGCTCAACTGGCTTGAGTTGCCTCATATACTTCTACTCAATCAACTCTCTATAGCACACAAACTGTACTACCTTCCTGAGAAAACCCCAGCACTTTAGCATCTAATTCAGCCCCACATTCCCTCTAGAGCCTTAAGACCTAATAATCAGAACCTCATAACTGTCATCCAACAGAAAAATGATGTCGGTATATCCCTCTTTGCCAGCACCATTGCTAAAACCTGGAACACTCTACCAAGCCAAATAACTTCTACCACCTCCTTTATTAATTTCAAAAAAACTCCTGAAAACCCACTGTTTAAGTGACTGGCTATGTTCATGCAACTCAATAGGCTAACCCAAACCAAGAGAATGTTTCTGTGTATAGCTAAGTATAAACAGTTACCCTGAAAGCTTGTGAACCTGTTGACATTTACTTAACAAAACTTAGAACTATAAAAATAATATAAATGCTGTTTTAAGTTTACTATGTACCTCAGTGATTGCCCCTATAAGAATTGTTAATCTCTAACATATTGTGTACGATTGCTATAAGTATGCTCGATTTTTTTTTCTCTTGTCTCATGTACTCTATTGTATTGTGGAGCTTTTCTCCCCGGGCCTCTGCTGAAAATGGACCTATGTCCAGTCGGACTTTCCCAGTAAACAAATGTAAAATAAATAATTTTAAAAAGCTGTTACTGGAATTAAAAACTGTAACACTGATCAGTTTTATGAATGCAGATTTGACTATTGATGACGCTTTTTAATATATCATTAATATACATGCGCACACACACGCACACACACACACACACACACACACACACACACACACACACACACACACACACACATATATATATATATATATATATATATATATATATATATATATATATATGTATACATACACACACACACACACACACACACACACACATATATATATGTATACATACACACACACACACACACACACACACACACACACACACATATATATATATATATATATATATATATATATGTATACATACACACACACACACACACACACACACACACACACATATATATATATATATATATATATATATGTATACATACACACACACACACACACACACACACACACACACACACACACACAAAATTCTCTTGAAGGATTAGTTGTATGGTTAAAACAGTATGATGTAAACAGAAAGAAGTGCAGAACAAATGCCAAGAATGCTGGCTTGCTAGTTTTGCACAGTGAGTAATTGTCTAGTGTGCTGTGATGATTTTGGTCTTTATGCATCTAACACTAAATACTGCTGAATGATGTAATCTTATGAAGCTATAAATTCCATGTCATTTAAGCAATCTAATCACATATGCTCAAGAAAAAGAAAAAAAAATCATTGCATAATTGAAATAGTGAAAAATTAAACATTCAGTATTAAGACAGCAGCCAAACCACGTTTTCCTAGGAAAAAGTCAAAGTAATATTTACAAGGAAGAAATATATTCTACAGCACTTTTAAGTAGTGATATAAACATGTTGCAATTGAAACATACCCCAGAAGTTATTCTAGAGATTAAATTTGTTCAGAGAGAAAAGTTATAAAATGATTTGTCCATTTCTGTAACTATACTGCCTTACATTACACAGAAGGATGAAGCATGACTGACAGATCAGTAAAGCTATAATTCTAAGCGGTTTGGATCAGCCATTTTATGTACACATATAATGTCCTGTTTACTACAGCCTGGATTCAGAAACATTAGTGCGTATGTATCACACTGGCAAAATTGCACTATGAGCAGAGACGCTCAAGCTTGGGCCCAATCAGAGGCACAGGTAGTGCCTCCACACAAACAAGTTAAATTGCATGGTAGCATCATATGCAACACCCATAAACTGTCATGATAATAAGCAACAGTCTAAAGAACTCTAATGCGAATGCAAATCAGGGATTCAGAAATGTAATAATATAGGATAGTTAGCAGCTGACACCACAGAATTTGTACACAGAGATTTCTTCTTCAACAGGGAGATACACAATGCTCTGTTACTAGATTTAACAGCTATTTTAGCAGAGCAGCACATTTCACAGGCCATTCTTTCAGCTAATATAAATGATGGGGTGCATCATCAAACACCACGTACTGGAAGGATCTCATCACACCTAAATTGCCATCATCTCCATGACAGGAACACAGTAGACTGCAGGAATGTGGACACAGAAACCACGCAGCTGCTGATAGATACGTCCTGTACTCTCATGTTATCTTGTAGGGCACCTGAAATATCAGTTCATGTGGACTAAGAAGATTTCTGGCTTAAACACCCTGAGCTACCAACAGAGGCACTATGCTTTTCTCAGTATTGGACAGGCTGTTAAGGGGCAATCTGTGTCTTATCCGCAGCGTCATTGGAGAACCTGTTTGTAATTAATCTGCTATATCACTATAAGGCTAATAGCTTAGCAAACATCAGAACCAGGGACTTAAATCTTTACCAGTAGTTAAATAAAATATAATGAAGATATAGATTGATTACTAACACTTCCCCAGTCTCTTATCCTTTAGAAAGCACCTAGATGATATGATGGGTATTCTCAAATTTACCCAGGAACTGATTGGCCTAGCTGCCCTTAAAAAAAGGAGTACAGCTTTAGTGTGGGTACTAGTAAAACACTAATGGTCACAAGGCTAAATTACCTTGAAACTCCTACAAATCTTATGAAACTATGGTATGTGTTGCTTTGACTATTCCTACAACACGGACCTTCCAGTGATGATCAATTTACATGGTGGGTGTATCCCAAGGATCTGTCTGGAGAATACTACAGTATTTCTTTTATGTGATACATCACTATGCATAGAAGAATATGCTGTTATTCTATTAACTAGCCCATTTTTGTGAGGTTCTATGGGCCATTGCCTTCAACCACACTGCTATAGTGGCCTTGCCTGGTCCACATGTGCAAATAAATATCAACTGTATCAGCTGGTAGGTGTCCTACTCTATCAGCTGTCAGAAAATGTGCACTGCAAAGTGTTTCAGATATAATGTGTATGTGCACTGTTTTGGCAGGTCATACAATTCCCATATCTTGCACATGCCTGGCCTGTATCAGTGATTTGTGTAGTTGATTCTCTATAGGGGCTTCTTATAGGCAATGCATGATATTCATTGGAGCCATGGCTCATGACACCCATACATAAACCCACAAAACATGGCTGAGATGACATAGAACTCCATACTCTGACAGACCTGCGATATCATCAAGCATGCACTTAGGGTAATGACCACTCATTTCTATTGCCTAGATTCCTGTGGTAGCCCAATGCAGTGTACTCTGGATAGTTGCTCTGTGCAATTCAAACACAAATCTTCTGCCCAGAATCTGCCCATTGTTAACAGTATACCTAAGCTGTCTGTACTGCTAAGTCCTTTTACATCCACAACATGGCTCTGCCCTCTGGAGCATTTCAAAACAGGATTTTAAAGAAAACATAAAACAAGCACAAAGTATGGTCACTTCTAATTATTCTAGCACTGGGGTACTTTCACTATTTGTTCACATTCATTATTGTCTGAATTCTACCTGAACTGCTAGCTGCCGAGTGTAGTTTGATTTCCACTATTTTTATTCATACTAGTGCCTGCTCTGCAGCTCTCCTGCAGGTTGTTGACTCCCCCCCCAAACCGTTATCCAGATTTTTACCTGTATACTTTCTGTATAAGCTTCTGGTATACCCCCTATCTCCAAGTATACTAACAACCCTTTCTTCCATTAGGTCGTGTTGACAAAGTGTTTTAAACAAATGAACTAAAACAAATACTGTTATAAGTTGGTGTCCCAAATGTAGCAAATAAAGTATTCATTAAATTGCTGAATCAAACAGGATCACTTTGTTGGATCTGCCTTTCCCTGGACCTTACTTCCTTACCTTTCTGCTGATTTCCAGATTGTTTATCTTCATCTTCCCACGACTATCTTGTGTCAGCCAGCTAGTGCATGGGGGCCTCTCTACTCTACTACCCTATCCCAAATTCCAACATCCCCCTTACTCTAAATTTATACTCTTACCCTTTTTTCCCTCCCCTTCTACTCCTCTTCTTTCTGTTCACTTCCTCCAATCAAAGCTCCCACCCTTCTACCTTACCTCAACCCCTCTAACAGCTCACATTTACCAGTTGAAACACACCTTTACACCTCTACACACCTAGCACCTGCTGCACCAGTTGAAACACACCTTTACACCTCTACACACCTAGAACCTCCTACAACACTATTTCCCCCTCAACTTTATATTCTAACACCTTTGTCTCAATTGGCCTAACATTTCCTAACCTCTGCTCTCACAACATAAAACCCATCCACTCACCTCTCTGTTTCTTCCTAAATCACCGCTGCCTCCGCACAGCTCCTCGTGTTTTCTTTTCTACTTATCCTCCCTCAAAATTCCACTTGTAATACTTCCTCTCCCTCCCTCTACATACTCATCATCGCTGTCTCCACTACTCTTCTTCTTCTACTCTCTGTCCTGACCTCCTATCAAACTAAACTATCATCCTTAAATTATCCTCCTACTCTTCTTCACCCACTAAGAGACTTAGAAAAAACACACTCTTTTTTAATAACACCTTCTATATTTTACTCTTCTAACCCTTTCTTACCTAAGATCAAAGTAGTCTTCCACCCCTCACACCCTCTCAAAACTAAGTCTAAATACCACACCTTTGGCTCTAAGATTTCTTCAGTAATACACATCACCAAAAGTTTATTCCTATCAGGAGATATTCATCCCAACCCTGGCCCACACTCCTGTCCCTCTAACAACACCTCCTCCTCAGCCCTACCCCCCCCTCCCCAATTCCACCTGCAAATACTTAATCATATATTCATTGAATATTCACAGCATACTTAACAAAGTCAGCAAATTCCACTCATGAATTTCCCATTATTCTCCTAAATTAATAACTCTCACTAAAATGTGGCTTAAACCTTGCATCTCTTCTTGATACAATATCTTCTGCTTGGACAGGTCCTGCAGAAAAGGAGGAGGTGTAGCTATAATTTACTCTGACTAACTAACCTGTCCCCTTTGTCCATTTCACTCCCCAACTTTCAACTAGAAGAAGATGCTTATTAGCAAATTGCAAACTTAATGATCACAAAAAAACTTATGATTGCTATTATTTATATCCCCCCAAGTAATAACATCCCCATTCTTGAACATGTTTTCTACTGGATCTCTCACTATATGTCTTATGAAACAATAATTATGGGTGATGTCAGCACTGACTGACAAATCCTAACCATTGACTTTCCTAACTCTAGTATAAATTTCTATGTTTTTTTGCAACAAATCTCTACCTCTACCCATTATAGTAAACCAACCAACTCTAGCTCTATCCTAAACTGGATTCTTGTATCCAATCCAAACTTATACCATGACCCCAAAATACTACCTGATTCTATAAGTGACCATCTTCCCACCTGCATTCCAAGATACTCCCATCAACAAATTAGATCACAGAAACTGCTGTAGGCACTCAAATTTCAACTATGATGGGTTCAGCAATAGACTATCTGCCATAAACTGGTCCGTCCATTTCTACTTACCCTTTGAGGATGCTGTACAAAAATTCAACTACTTTTTCTAGATATTCTAAACTCCCCTGTCCCTCTTAGGAAAATCAAGGTGAAATCTTTCTCTGCACCTTGGCTTTCACAGTCCATTCATACTCTTAATACACAAGAGAGATAATGCTTGGAAAAACTGGATAAAAAACAAATTCCCTACCCATCTCCAAACCTATAAAGAACTCTGAAATCTTACTAAAACCATGTTAATAATGATAAGAAAACTTCTATCTACAGCTTCAAACTAACTCTCACAGTAATCCTAAAAAAATTTGGAACACCATCAACAAGATTCTTCACCCAGATAGCCCTAGCACTCCAAACCCATGCCTAACAACTGTCCCCTAGAAACCACCACTATCCTTAACTCTCATTTTATCAACTCTATCAGCAAACTAACCCAAAATAGTCATGCCTCCAATCTTTCTACTCTCCCACTGCCCTTAAAACCACCTTCTCACTCAAACTTGTCCCCACTGCTTACATAAAATCTCTCTTAACTCATTACATCCTAGTGATGCCTCCAGGTGCAGGTGGAGTTAACTCCTACTGACACCTCTAGGCGTCAAATATTGCTTGTACATATTTGCATCAATAATTCCAAACTCATGCTATGTACAAGGTTTTAAAAGATATCATATTAAAGCTTAAAGAATAGCAAACTCAACTGCATTAATATTTTACATCTGTCTTCTGCAGGTAAATAGATATTAACTGTTGTTTTTATGATATTAATTCATATAGATACAATGTTCACATTTTTCTAAATATCACAACAAGCAGGTAACACAGACAGATCTGCTTAGCCTCAAATGAAAGCTGTCAGCCAGATGAACAAAATGCTGCTGATAGTATGTGTGTAACCTGAGTGGTTGCTGAGATATTGGAAATTGTTTGCAAAATATTACACATGTAATAGTTACTGTATTTACTGTGACTTATAAAATTTGGTTTAAGACCTAGAACCTAAAGACTACTACCAGTATAAAAATAGTTTGTGTTGAAGAGTTTGACATTTACACTTCCTTCATAATCCCTATGGTTCCAGATATATCAACATTTGTTTGAAATTTGAGGACAAAATTTGATTCTGTCAGAAGGCTTAGGCTCTGCCCATTGGAAGATACAGTGCAAACTTCCTGAGCTCCATTAGAGTGAATGAGTTAATCAACTACAGCCATGATCTCCCTTGGCAAACAATCTACCTCCCCTCTTCCCAAAGCTTGCTGCTAACTCTATAGCTTCCCCAGTTTCCATCCTGGTCAACCGCTCTATCCAAGAATCAACAGTCCTCTCTATTCAGATACAATTATACACCATACCTATCCATGAAGGAGAACACTCCACTGACCTCTCAAACTACAGGCCCATAGCCATTCTATCACTCATCTCCAAAATACTTGAAAATGTGTACATATATATATATATATATATATATATATATATATATATATATATATATATAGACGGTTTCCTATTGAAATGTCAGTGTAGCATTGTATGCCTATGAACTATATGAACTACAGATGTTTGAATAGTTCATATGTGTGCAAGCTATGTAATCGAATGGTATATTTGCAAATGTACTTTGCATTCACAAATGTAATGTTAGATTATGTACAGGAATCACGGTACAGTGCTGTCAGGGACATATATCCCTTTCCTCACTGTAGTGCGATCTCGGAGTTGGAATATTTATTTGGGGGTGTGTGCAGTTAGGGAGTTATGGCAAGGGTGGCATTGTTGTTAATGCCATAAAATGTCATTGTCAACATTTTCGACATTAACAGCTGATTTTCGACATTAGGGCTATTAGGTTATTTGTACTTTTGATGAAACAATTTGCTGTTAAGTATCATTTTTATTCTAAACTTCGACATTGCAATAGTAAATGTCGATATATATATATATATATATATATATATATATATCTACAAGCAGCTCCACTCTTCCTTCTCACCCTTCTACCCAGTCAATATAGGGATTCTGCAAGGCTTCATCCTCAGATCTCTGCTATTTAACATCTTCACAAACTGCCTTCACACTTCCTGCACTCATTCCTCTAACATACAATATGTAGATGATTCCACAATCCTGTTCACTACTATTAATATCACTCAGCTCCACACTTTAACCCAAAACTCCTTCAACTCTTTTGATAGTTGATTAACTAATAATCAGTTCATACTCAATCCCCCCAAAAAACAAACATCCCTTATTCATTCTAAAATCTATTTCCCATCATAAATCTTCATTTACTATCACATCCTTTGACAACAATGCAATTAAGTAGAAACATGCACCATGCTGCTGGGTGTAACCATTGACAATCAGCTTAAATTTGATCTACGTGTCCAAAACTGCACAAAAAAGACTCACCCAAAACAGGACTTACTCTGCAGAAACAAAAAAAACTCCTCCCCAAGGACTCTAGACTCTCCCTTGCCTACATCTAGCTTCTTCCCAGTCAATTCTTGCCTCCCCAATCTTAACCAGTGTATAATCATCTCTAAAATCTAAGATCAAAATCACTTATACCAAAGTCACTAGGTTCACAGCAAACCAACCCTACAACTCACATCACTGCCTTTCTTTCAAACTCCTTACCTGGCTAGAATCCCCCACCAGCTCATACTACCATAACTTCTCCTCACTCGCTCCACCCTCAACAAATCTACCGCCAGCCTTGCCTTCTCATCCCTCATCTCCTTCTATAGTCAAAATCACTCTGTCTCCTGAACTCTGACCAGTTTTTCATAAATATCTGTAAGCCCAAAAGTACAATCAGCCAACATCTGTATAGCTATTCTGTTACCACAGCTTGGAACAAACTTCCTCTGAACATTAAAACTATATCCAATACTCACAGCATCAAAAAACTCTAAAAGAATCTCTAATGAACTCCTGGATCTGTTCCTGCCAAATCCCTACCTGACCCTCTTACTGTGTTGCTCCCTTATTACTCTGACTCCTTTTTATCTACTTACCCCTGCACATTCTACCACTCCTACTACTTTAGCATCACACTACTCTCTATTCTGATGTCCTTTCCATTACCTCTATGTACTGCCCCTGTCTGCTCTACTAGCTTCAGATCATTTTACTCCAGAGCTACCTGCTTTGCCCTACACTGTACTGTATACTGAGATGTATATGCAACTCTTGTAGTCACCATTGACTTCTAGTATATTATACTGCACTGCCTGCTGATGTGTTTGTTACTGTACTTTACCTGAGATTTTTTGTATCTTCAGTTACCTCTGTATTGAAATCTGTCTTCTAATTTATGCTTTCTATACTTACTGTTATTTCTGCTATGATAAGTGTTTTGTATGGAGATTTTCTCCCCGGGCCTCTGCTGGAAATGGGCTCATGCTCAGTAGGACTAACTTGTTTGCCAAATGTCAAAATAAATAAATAACAATTCACATAACATTATTATAAGGAAACAAATGGAGAAGGAATCACCACAAGAGAAAAATACAAAGTATAGCCAGTGTTGCACATTGAGGAGCCATTCAGGAGCAGACTGAAAACGAAACCATGCAAGGCTGAGCAGGCACAATACTCTGTTACAGTGGCAAAGATGTCATATCTGCTGTATGATTATGGCACTCATTAGATGCAACATAGATGAAAACTGCTGCATGCAATAATATGCCCACGTTATGCTCTACAGTATATTGAATGGTCATTCTTTGTGGCAGACATCACCTAGTCATACAACACAGCTGTGAAGATAGGGGTTAGTAGTCATCATGTGCATATCTGGAGAAAGACATGGTAACAGGAATCAGCATCAAGCATAAAGGAAGATTGGGATTTGGATTTCACTGAGTATGGGGATGGGTGTTCATGATATTGTCTGAGCTAAGTATTCTGTGCAGGGAAGGGATGATGCTTACATAAAGGGACCTGTGTCGGGTAGTACTGTCTATTGGTTTAGAATATGGTTGCAGAGTGAGTGTGTATGTGTGTGTGTGCGTGTGTGTGCGTGTGTGTGTGTGTGTGTGTGTGTGTGTGTGTGTGTGTGTGTGTGTGTGTGTGTGTGTGTGTGTGTGCACGCATGTCTGTGTGTTTGCATATTTGTGCATGTGTGTGCATGTCTGTGTGTGTGTGTGTGTGTGTGTGTGCATGTGGGTGCATGTGTGTGTGTGTGTGTGTGTGTGTGTGTGTGTGTGTGTGTGTGTGTGTGTGTGTGTGTGTGTGTGTGCATGTTTGTGCATGTGTGTGCATGTGTGTATGTGTGCATGCACATATGCTCGCGCGTGTGTGTGTGTGTGTGTGTGTGTATGTGTGTGTATATGTTTGACAAGTGCTATATGACCCGTGTTGAGAATGACTAGTCTTTTGATGCCCTCAGTAATGGGTTTATCCCCTCCAAAGACTGACACTGGGATCAACAACCACTGGTAGGGATGATGGTAAACCATAAGACTGTGATAATATGTCCATGGCCTAATCCAACTCCACAGCATACTGCATTAATTGTCTGGCTCCCATGCTTTGTTTCACAAGTCATACCACTGCTAGTTGGAGTACAGAAGATAGCTGTCTGAGATCATGACCTGTCTGACCTGTGCAATATACCCATGGTAGAGATAGAGAAATGGCCACAGAGGTAGTATCTGTCCTGATATACAGAAGCACTGCAGTGAGCCATGTGCCTGTTGAATATCTCAGTAAAGTGGGCCATTTACTGAAACTGTCACGTACTTTATTACACAGGCTGCACAGTACCATAGCTCTCAACCTTCCATCTCCTAAATGAGAGTCACTACCTATCAGTGGTGGCTGGTGACTTCAAATCAAAAGGGGCTACAGGATACAGCTGAATGGGTGGGGTCAAGGGAAGGGGTGTGGACAACTAGAAAGGGGCAGAGCTATGCTCAAAACCACAAAAACTGGGACTTTAATTAAATACGCTGTCCTGGGTGTCAAATCGTTATTATGAGAGTCCAATCAAGACAAAATAAAGTGGAAAAAAATGTATAATGCATCGGCTACATGACAGCTTACTTAATATCTAGATGGAAACAAAAAGGTTGTGAGGCATGAAAAAATAAATTACTTTTTAAATACATTACTGGAATGCCAGTCGAAATGAAGTATAAAAAAACAAGCAGCATTCAACTCGAACCACTTCTTCTTGCATTGCAGTTCTAATTATAATTTGTATTCAGCTTTATAAAAGTGCCAAGTAACATGATGAAAGTAGCAATCTCTGTGACACGGTTACCCCACTTGTAAAAATGTTTCTTATCCAAAAAGATCTGCTACCTGACAACAACTATCCACTTGTTTCATGGGAAAACATGTTGAAAGTAAAAAATGAACATCAAACAACGAACAAGCTCAAGATAAATTGCTTAAAGGATTACTGCACAAGTTATGGACCACACATGATATACTGGCATTCTATTTAGTTTACGGGTAAAGCCTGCAAAGATGACTGCAAGGCTCCAACAAATGTAATGTACTTCTGAAAATACTGTAATCCTGCCCTTTATTACAAATACTGTCATATGCATTACAATGCCTAAGGCTTACATGTTATCTAGTTATATAAATATTCTCTGCATGGCAGCAACAAAAAGGCTTTTAATGTTGATAATTCTTTAACAGCATGCTTATTAAAGCTTACTTGCATCTTACAATCTCAGACAAGTTTACCCAGTGGTCATTAAGACATTGCTACTTAAACACAGAGCAACAGACACTGCAACAACATACATTTTCTGAATAAGAAGCATAAATCAACAGTATAAAAATATGACAGAAAACCAGAATATACTGCAAAATCAAGGACAGATGAAAAGTCACTGTAGTACTTGTGTCTCCCTTGGATGGGGAGATACTTTGCACACTTACACTGCATAACTGCTCCTTGCCTTGCTTGGACACATCCAGAGTTACTGCATGGGGGAATGGGGTGCAACAAGTATGTCACAATTTGAAATGTCACTGACTGACAGTGATGGCCCTGACACATTTGTCATACCTGTCATCTTCAGAGCAAGAAATCTGGAAAAAGCCATAAATAGAAGTGGGACAAAGGCCCAAAATAAGGGCAATTTTTAAATATTGCTCTTATAAACTTAGAAAGATAATAGAATAGTAGGTCTTGCATTAGTAAGAATTTTCTGAAGGGTATGAAATCTGAAACTCAAATGTCTGTCATTATTTTCTAACTTCAGTCTTTAATAATTTGCCACTAATTTGCCAGAAAACAACAATTTTATGAAAAACAGACCAACAATTGTATTTATGTATTTATTTATTTATTTGTTGGCATTTGTTTATCATTTGTTTATCAGGAAAGTCCACTGAGCCAGGCAGCCCATTTTCAGTGGAGGCCCAGGGAGAAAAGCTCCAGGTTATACATAAAAAACTGGACAAATCAACATTTTAAAAGATTTACATAGAATAAGTTGCTTAAAGAAATATACAAAAACTAATAAAACAGATCCATAAGACACAATACAAGCGTATAGGTACATAATTTACAACACAATTTACAATACAATGGAGAATTGATTTGAGCAGCATCAACATGACCTCTTAAAAAATGTGGTGCAAAAATATAAAATAGCCACAGAATACAGCTGGGAACCTGTCAAAGAAGGAACACTTTTTAAATATTTTTAAATATTAGTACTGTCAAGTTGAGCAACTGACAAAATAAGAGAATCTGCATGCATTAGTAAAATAAAAGTAATTTGTAACTCTGATCATTACAATTATTTATTAATTGTAAACCCTATATGTTTCTTCCAAAATTGCCATTTTGCGGAGGGATTATTATGTGGAGAGCAACATTTTGAGCCAAAATCGGGACAGTTCAGAGGTTTGGATATACCTAATTCTATAAAGCGATTTATTTGCACATACCCCTCAACCTCTTAATGCAGGAAATCTGGACAAGGCCAAATATAATGGGGGAACAAACAAACAGTACTAAAAATTGCTCTTGTATAAACTTATCCCTGGATTTACTAAACTTTAGTTTTATCCTGCATGGAAGTGCCCATTTAGGAGCAGGACGGCAGCGCGCCATGCATAGTAATGAAGGCACACTGGCTGAGCTCCTAGGATTACACGGAGCATGTATGAGTGCAGGGGGCTTACCTTAGAACAGAGTTCTCAGAATAAACACACCCCTGCAATGGCGAACAGCAGAAACTGTTAAGAAATGAGAGAGATTGCTCACAGGTGTCCTCAGATCCCCATCAACAGACCCCCACATTTACAACAGCAACAGGACATATAAATTAAAAGAAGAAATCCATCTATATCTTTTAAAACACCGATGAAAGCTAACCGTAGGTGCGTGGGTGTGCCCATCACTTAGCTATGGTTAATGTAGCTGAAATAGCAAAAGGAGGATAAAAAGCACAATATGTGCAAATGAAGCAGTACAACAATATTGTAGTGGGCAGAGCATTCACCTCACGAGCAGTCAATTCCAGTTTGAGTCCCACTGCAGTACATTCCATTTCCATGTCAAATCACTGTCATGATCAACATATTTAGTAGTATAACCTAATAAATAACATATATGTGTGAACTGGAGTAGTCAACAGTGTAATGAATGATACCCCCATACACTTGACAAATCCACCACCTCCCCAAGAACCAGTAGACTATTACTGTCGAAAATAGAGCAGTAGTAAGTATAAATAAGCATGAGTAAGCAGGTGCAAGTCTGTTTGCATGACGGGAAGCAGTGCTTACACAGAGTAAGCAATAGTAAGCCTAACTATGTGTAAGCGGATGTCACCAAAAGTTAGCAGTGCTTACCGTCGCGCAAACCTGCTGCCAACTGCGTGAAAGTGCTTCAACCACTCTGTATCCAATGGGCCTAATTCTGGCCAGCAACAAACTAAACAGTCCTTGCAAGGCTCAAACCCAGGAGGCTGGGCACCATAAGCAATGTGATTTACCACTAAGCCACCACAGATATACATAATCCTGGTGTTTCCACAAACATAGCATCCAGCAATACCATTAAACATTACAGGACATGCAGCTAAATATGTAGATGTATGTGTGTGTGCCAATAAATGTATAGTTATCCCCTTTGGGAAAAAACATGTACCCATGAATTACCACATAGGTGGCAGTACACTAAACACCGAAAGTGTGATAAGAGACTTAGGGACACAGGTGGACAGTGGTCTCACCTTTGATAACCACATCGCCACAACAGTTGGGAAATCCTTCAATGTGGCACACCCCCTCACTAAGGGCTTTTCTTCCAGAAAAAAGGAGGTCATTGTACAATTGTACTCATCCCTCATTAGACTCATTATAGAATACAATGCCCCATTTGATATGTACCTCTCAAGACATCTGCAACAACTGGAAATGCTGCAGAAATACATCACTAAAAGAATCACAGGCCTAAAGCAGATGCCCTACACTGACCACCTTAATAAACTCCAGCTATACTCTGTCACATATCGTCTACTCAGAGGCGACCTCTGCTTAACATACAAGGCCATGTCAAACCCAGAGCTGTTGGACATGCTACACTTAAAGAAATCCCAACCCCTCAGAGCCACATGGTCCAAGGATCTAAACTTTGTCATCACAATAAACAAAACATGCTGGAGGGATAGGTTCCTGACACAGAGACTCCCCAGACTCTGGAATAGACTGCCTATATATGTCAAGCAGAGCGCCTCTTTGGCACTCTTCAAAAGGAACCTTGAAGATTGGATGGGAGAAAGGAAATTCACCCCGAGGATCATGTCAGTCACCCTGCTAGACAGGGGTCCAGGGAAGTAAATATTGTTGAAAGAAATATCCAGAGAATTGTCATGGCTAGGCTTGTATAGGCTCTAGGGCCGATAGCCTAGTACCAACCTATAAACTTATGAACCTATGAACTAAGCCATAGCAGATATACATAACCCTGACATTTTCACAAATATAGCATCCAGCCATACCATTCAACATTACAGGACATGTAGCTATATATGTAGATGTCTGTGTGTGTATATATATGTATCTATAACAAAATAGATATATACCTCTCCCACTTTGTATTGCATATGTGTGTGTATATATATATATATATATATATATATATATATATATATATATATATATATATATATATATATATATATATACATATATAAATATCCACATATAGATATATACATATGCAAACATCTAGACATATATATCTTGTTATATATATATATATATATATATATATATATATATATATATGTGTGTGTGTGTGTGTGTGTGTGTGTGTGTATATATATATATATATATATATATATATATATATATATATACACAGATATATATCTATATATATATCTATGATATGATACTACACATAAGAATGACATATATGACCACAGGCACTGCCAATGGGGGGTGAGGGGCTCAATCAACATACGTGTGACACGTACAGATATCCCCCCAGCCAAACAGGTGAAACTTACAAACAAACAAAGTAAACAAACCACTGCTTCCCAAACCACAGGCAGGATACAACTAGTGGAGGAAACACTGTGGACCCGCCAAGTCTAATCTAGAAACAAAGCCAAGAACGTCCCTTGCGGGACAACCCAAAAATTC
>NC_056739.1:339709877-339772377 GCF_019279795.1 Protopterus annectens
CTGATAGCACTCAACATACACACTGCCAGTGACATATCTGACACAGGACCTGTGTGGTTGACAGACAAAACATGATATGCACACCTCTGGCAACCAACAGGATAGGCCCACAGTTGAGAGCTATGCAGACAGACTGCATTCCAAGGTAAACAAGTATATACACACACACCCTGTAACACCAGTACTATACAAAGCATAACACACTACCTACACTCTGTCTGTAGTTCTGGAACCTCCTACAAATATGCAGCTGGCCTAAGTGTGCCCATTCCCCTGGAAGAGGTACTGATACCTGCTGTCTGTAACACTGATGCCCACACACAGGAAGGATGTCCATTACACAGGGAAGGTAAAGGGACCAAGCCCACGTGATGTGGTGATTTATAGTAGCTGGGTGCCATGACAGTGGTAATTGGAAGTACTACACAGCAAGCTGCATGCAGTTAGCAAGTGTAAGACACTGATTGGTGCAGTGGCCATCACCTGATCAAGTGCATCACCTACTAAAGCCAGGCTGCAATCTACACCAAACAGCTCATTCCAGTCATAGGATGGAGAACACAAGCAGGAAAACAAAACAAAAAAAAAAAACGGGAATAAAAACCCAACAAATATTTACAGCTGACAACGCACCTAGCTACGCAGCTGCCAGGCAGTATTACATTCTTCCCACAACAGGTAAGTGAAGTAAAAGTACATGTATTAGAATGTAGTAGTACCTGGTCTATAGTACTGTGATAGATGATGTGGAATGCATTATATGTGCAAGCAAATGTTGTTGTGATGTTGGTCAACTGAACAACTGCTATGGACAATAGTGTCTGTCCCTTTGGGTAGAGAGCCAAAGCTGTTAACTGTGCAGGTCAGCACTGATAGACAGGATGTAAGCCATCATAGTGTGTGTTGTGTAATGGGGAATATACATATGATGTGGACAATAGCCAGTGGTGGAAGTAATGCCAGTATGATGGACATGTGGGAGCCATGGACCACTACTGGCAGGATACCCAGCTGAATCTGTAATATAGCATGGCAGAATGCCATAGGTGTGTGATAGAGTTACCTGCAAACAGGTCCCACATATACCCCACCAATGTCAGGCTGTGTCCATATGTGGCACCTGTCTGTGTTGTAGCAAGGCAGAACAGTGCAGCTGTGCAGGGAGGTGTCATGAGATTGTGAAGCTGATGTCTGAATGTACCCCACATATATGTATGCATATGTGTACATATGTCACAGATGTAATATCTAAGGATAAATGTATATCAGCATGTATGTCCAGAAATATACATATTCCTATGCATAGACATATATATGTGCACATATATATGACGTCACATATATCTACACACATATAGATAAATACCGTTATGCAAATGTCTACAGCTGTACAAACACACACACAAACAGATATGTATGGTAAGACATGTCCCTTATATCACTACCACAGTGATGTGTGCTATGTGCGAGGCAGCAGGACATATAGCAATACAGACAGATATCTACAGCTGGCAGTGTTTGTGCACCATGGATGGGTATGTCACATGTTAGTCCCATCCTAGCACTACAATGCCCCCACCAGTGAAGTGCACAATGGGAGTATGAGGAAGTATGGCAGATACACATGTGGAGGTGGTCAGGATTGGTAGATATAGAGGACAGTCTACAGGGGTGGTATGTGACACATGTGGTGGGTAAATACTGTGAATGGTGTTTGTAGTCTGTGATGTGGACACCCCATGGTCCTCAATATGGGCACAATGGGAACAAAGCTCCCACCAACTCCCACTCACAACAGTAGTCCACATCCTGAAGGTGCCAGTTCTGTGGCTGAGCAGGAGGAGCATGGCTGTGTGAATGTGTACTGGGTGCTTCAGATGGATGTAGCACATCCATCATGTGTCTGTGGAGTCTGGTATGAAACAGACCCTAGACCTGAGTTCAGGGGACAGGGACATGGTGTGTTCCCGAGGGGGGGGTGGGCCAACATCCCCTGGGTGGTTCCACCTGATGGTATTGCTGTTACAGTACACGCAAAGGCCCCAGGTTAGCACACACATGTGATGTGGCCAGGTATCCTGGTCAGATGGGTGTGGAGTGGTGGATCAGCTGGCCAATGGAACATATACATGTTATTGTGTCACTGTCATAGTACATATGTTGATAGTAATAGTTTACACAATCCTGGTAAATGTCCAACAGCATGCATAGAACCCCCCTATAACACAGACTGTCAGATGTGCAGCAATCTCAGAGCAGCCATACCACTGGCATATATGTAATCATAATGGCCCTGACAATGGCATGCAAGTGAATAGTCTGTAACAGGCCGGCAATGTTAGTGTCCACACAGGGAACATGGCTACAATCACATAGCAGAAGGTGGGGTACACTACACAATCTGTCCAAGTGATAGTTAAGCTGTAACCATACCTAATGAGTTGTGTGTATAGTCTGTTGAAGCTGATATGGTAGGGGGTGGGGTGACAATGTGTATTATGAACTTTGGTAACCTTGCCATATGAGTCGCTCAGGCCTGTTCCCATCCTCAAGTTTTTCAGGCAGGATGGCACACATCCAGCTGCCAGCATATTCCAGAGAGGAGAATGATGTAACAATAAACCATCTGGTACTGCACTACCAGGTCCTGTTTGGCTGGACAGCACAAGAACAGCAGGAGTGGACCACCCTGTGGAACGATCACTTCCACAGGGTCAGTGATGCCGGCCTGCATAACTGCAGTTATAAGCAGGTCCAGCATCATTGCAGTGACCTGCTTCGCAATGCCCATCAGCATGCTGCTGCAGTCCAGGGGGGGGTCACCTTGCCACGGGGGGGGTCATGCCATCCTCCCCCAACACATGTGGAGGAGCTCCTGGCCAGTCTTGTGGCACCTGCCCATCCTGAACACCATCAATCATTGGATGCCTTCATGGAGTTAGATGTCACCCACATAACAGCCAAGGATCATGCAGGTATGAACACAGGGCACATCAGTAGACCACTGTTGTGTAAATATCCACAGTGGTACATGTAGATCATACATATCTGATATGTTATACAAATATTGTGTTGCTGCATTGTAGTGATAAACAAATGTCCAGATGTGGTAGTATTGTGTGACTTTACAGTTGCTGTATGGTAGTACTGCATCCAGCCTGTAGCAGTGCCACAGGTGTGGGCACTGACATTGCATCTCTCACCCACTTATGTAGGTCCCTCCGGGATATCAGCAAGGCAGCAGCCTGAAGCTGGTGAGTATGTCTTATGCAGATGCATGCCAACACACCAGACATGTAATGGTGATGTAATATTCCATGCACACATCTAACACACCTACCCTGAATGCATGCTGTACATGTGCATGTATGTTGCTGTGAAATACATGGCCTCACAGGGGCAAACATGATGGGATATTGAAAGGGTATGTCACACACTTGCATGACAACTAACATCCTGTCATTGCGGAATGTGTCCACAGGGAGTAACATACTGTTGGTAGACATGGCCTACAGTAGCAACATGTTCAGGACAACACCCATATATAGTAAAACACCAGTGTATATACCTGTAGGGCAATGACAACTGCCGAGATACACTATGGCATTACACTGGTCCACATTAACAGCTGGGTCTAAGCTGCAACATGTGTTGTGCAGTGTATGGGACACTGCAAGCTGACACATATGTGTAGGACTTACCTGTCATGCATCTGCATAAATGCTGAGGGGGGGGTTCTCAGCATGAAACACCAGTGCACTGCAACAGGGATTCTAAGGATGGTGGGAATGGCTCTATCTGCATATAGTCAGGTCCAGGACCTGTGGCAGTCATAACCTTACCCACACTGCAATAGTGATGGCATTGTGTGAACACCATGGGATGTGCACATGAGTGGACCTTGCAATCGTGCAGAATAGGGGGACATGTGTAGGGTAGGCTGAACATACACTGGCAATTGTGGAAGGCCTATACTGGTATACCCCTGCCATGAGCAATGACTGCTGTAGTACACACAAAAGGTGTGATAAACCATCATAATAAGGGTATGCACACACATCCCCACATGGTGTGTATGCATTGTGGTCAGCAGCTGCACACCTAACACACTCTGTAGACACTGCATGTGAATGTACAGGACATATGTTAAATACCAGGTGTGTGTACAGCTAAGATCTTCAGTGTTGTGGTCCATTGCCAGATCACAGATGTGTGTGTAAAAGCAATAAAGGTATGTACACCCCACCATAGCCACAGTATGATCTTATGGTTGTCAGTGTAAGCATTTTTGCAGTGGCCATACATGGTCTGTTGATGCTGACAGCTGTATATCAGGCATCTGGGATTTACCAATGACAACAGTCCATATATCATCCCAGGTATGTGTTGTTGAAACACATAGGGGCTGTGAGAGGTACAGCCGGCATAACTGACACGGTACTACACATTCCGCAATGGGTTGGACACCAGTGAGTTGTGGTGCACAGTACATGGCAGGGTGCAGAACAGGTGCACAGCAATAATGTGTACATGGGTGCAGAGGTATCCAGGGTAAGGGGTGTCACCTAGCCATAGCACATGCATCATACACATGTATACCGCTGCTAGCATGCTGTTCTGTACAATATATTCTGTATGTTGGCAGATGGGTAATTGGAGGACTGTGTGTACAATCATTGTGCAACCTCACCTGTGTGTGTGTGTGTGTGTGTGTGTGTGTGTGTGTGTGTGTGTGTGTGTGTATGTGCATCTTGGTAGTTAGTTTGCCTGCATGGTCACTCTGGCGAAGTGGTGGGTGGTAGATGCATGTATGATGCATGTGTGCATGTGTGTTTGTGTGTGTGGCCATGTATGCACATGTGTGATTGTGGGGTGTTCATATGGCTGTACCCCCCTTTAGGACCGTGCAGTACATGGACATGGAGTGCCACATTGCACACCAGGAATACTTGTCATTTACTCACAGGACAGCAAATACTATAATATGACCTGTAGCTTGGATCAGGCATCCAGAGGGAAGGTAGACCCCAGCTACACACTTAATATTGCTGTCAGCGGAGAGGTCACCTACAGCCCATGTATGCAGCTCTACAGATACATTGAGGTAGTAATAGTCAACACCAGGGTGTGTATCCACATATTAGAGCTGACACTTGATGGGCCGACATAGCAGCATATCCAGCATGTACTGAGCATTACATACACATGACACACCAGTGGGAGCTATTATAGCTCCAACATAGTATCCCACACATATAGTGGCCATGCACATCATTCTGACCATATAGAGGGTGCATATCAAATGACAGCATTGAGGCCATGTTACTCCACTACACATAAATCAGGCAGGTAATGTAGCAGCAGGCCTTGTGTTGTAGCTGCTTGTGTGGGCATTTAGAGGACTGTAAAGTTAATGAGTGGTAGCAATATATGTATGTTAACAAGTGTGATACAGGATGGGGGTAACACATGGACATATACGTGGGGCTGTCTGTAAAGCCATGGACAGGTAGGTAGTATGGAGATGTGTGTGTGTGTGTGTGTGTGTGTGTGTGTGTGTGTGTGTGTGTGTGTGTGTGTGTGTGGGTGTGTGTGTGTTTACTGTTAAGAAATGCTGTACAGGTTTTAAGGTATGGTTATTGTTTTCCCCCACAGATGGCGAGGTGGGACAGGGTCCCTGTTGCACCCAATCTGAAGTAGGTGTCCATACAGACACCGATGATGATGATGATGATGATAATGGTGAGGCACAGGTGGGGTTGTCAGGGGCTGACACTGCACTAACATTTGACATCCCCCTTTTATCTACCCCACCGCTGCACACAGTTACCATCCCTGTACACACCCCAGCACCAGTGGCCATAGCAGGGGGACAGCTGGCATTCAGTGGCAGTGCAAAAGAAAGTGTAGTAACCATGCCTATTGTGTCCAGTCGCAGCAGGCATAGCCAGATGTCTGGAAGGCTGCCACATAGGCGGATGTCCCAGGGTGCTCATGGTAGGGCTGCTAGACATCATGCCTCTGGCATAGGCAACATTGCTGCAACCAGCAGAAGCATGTTTCAGGCTGTAATGGTGGTGCAGGCACTTATTAAACATTACACCAGACAGGGCCTTAGGCTGCAGAGAGGGCTGCACTTGCTACTGTAGGTGACAACCTCTGTGAAGTGGCGGCTGTCATCCGTGCTTCTAATAAGCAAGTGCATAGATGGCATGATGAGCTGATGGCCCTCATTAGCCATGGTGTGCCCGTGCTTCAACATGTGGTGGGGATGCACGATGCCTGTGTGGACATGGCCCAGCAACACCAACAGCTGGCACTCAGCGTGGGCATACTAGGACACCAAGGAACTCCCATAGTGGCAGGAGCAGCCCCAACAGTGCGGTGATGTGTGCTGTCCACACCACACCACAGCAGGCCATGTGAACATGGTCCTGGCCAGTCCCAGAAGGGATGTGGTACGAGCAGACAAATGTCATCAGCAGATGAGAGTAGCACTTCAACGCCTGTACCTGCACGTGCCCATGGAAACTCTGGCAGGCAGAGTCCACATGTCCATGGCCAGAGGCAGTGAACTGTACACCCTGCCAGGAATGGTCTGCAGCTGTCCATAAACACCTGTGTAGGGCAGACACAAGGCAGAACTATGTGCATTCATGCCCACACACTATGCAAACACAACTAGGGCACCTCATATCTACACACACTACATCTCAGCCAGCTCCCCAGAATACACCGCTCATCCACACACATGGTGCCAAATGTATGGCCCACCCTCGGCCTCTGGGAGACCAACACCACAACCTGTGCATATGATGATACCTGTGCCCCATCCCTGTCATCCATACCATTGATACAGGGACAGGCTGATATGGTTCTGATGCACAGGTTGACTGTACACCAGTGTACCACAGTCCTGCAGTGTAACATGTAGGGTATAGAGTGTGAGACATAACTGGCAGGTAGTTTAGCCATCCAGCAATGATGCCTTCTAGCTGTTAGTAACACTGCTTGGTTGTAGTCTCTAACCTGATATGCAAGTGTGTTCTAAGTGTACATTTGTCAGCACGAGGATGGTCTGCATTCATATTGCACAACTGGGTATGTCACTGTGCTGGCACCATGGCAGTGACATATCTTGGGTACAGTCAAACACATTTCACAGGTTACTATACCGGGTATTGCCTGTGCCACATGAACAGTCATGAACTCAGGGCCCTTTACACTGAAGTCACAACACATGAGCACTATGCCATGACCACTGTGGGGTCAGCTGTTGTGTTATCAATATAGCTGCCATTACCCAAATTGAGTGGTATTGAACACTTGCCTTTACAGCCTAGATTGTGCAGCCCTTGTCATTAATATGACTGTTGCATCACATATGTTGCTTTATCATAATGTACATACAGCAGATACATACATTGGGATACATGTGGGAGGGTAGACGCAACCATGACGTTTACTCAAGACATGTATATGGTTGTACACATATAGGTGTATAGGTGTCTACATGTACATACACAGGTATACACATACATAATGTCTGTATGCACATCTGTATAGTGCTACATATATATGGTCATGTGTACACCTCTTCGTATCTATATATGTGTACATATTTATACATATATGTATCTATACATATGTGTGTATATATATATATATATATATATATATATATATATATATATATATATATATATATATATATATATATATATATATATATATATATATATATATATATATATATATATAGGTATATATATGTACATATAGATATATGTGTATATAGCTATATATGTATGCACATCCTATGTACACAGATATGCCTGTTTATGTTGGTATATATATATATATATATATATATATATATATATATATATATATATATATACATATGTCTATGACATTTATGTGCCTATGTATCACTATCTGTGTATGTATAGGCATATATTGTTCTGTATATGTATATATGTGGGTATGTATATGTATAGCTATGTACATATACATATACATCTATATATGTCGATATGTATATGTGTAATCATATATATATATATATATATATATATATATATATATATATATATATATATATATATATATATATCTGGATGATTAAATGTACAGATGCTCTCACCATATGTCCTGGACATGGAGTATAGACCTACTCCAGCCTCTATAGTCCCAACGTCATAGTGCAAGTGGATGTCAGGTATGTATAGCAGGTATATTGGTAGACTATTGCTACTGCAATTGGGATTGTCTTCACAGACGTGGCATGTGTGGGAGGTCACATCTGCTTTTCACATGTGTGCCATTGGCTACTGACAGACATCCTAAGGATATCCTTGTAAAGTACCACTGCTAGCACATAATGCCCCTGTGGACTGCAGCACAGCTATTGGCCAATATATGTGGACATTCTGAAACACTCTTTACAGTCCAGAGGTATACACAGAACCCCTTAGTGCTAAACAAGTGTACCATGCATGACAATATGGATGTTAACCACCATGTAGATGGGTATAATGGTTTACTATCAAAATGCCGAAGTGCATTCGGTCAAATGCCGGTATCTCCAACTCCCAAGCATGAAAGTGACAATGTCGAATTCCGACATTGCCAAAAGTACATCTTGAATTCGATCTCCAAACGGGCTTTAACATGGGTCAAGATAGGGGCGAGATTTGTACTTCGACAATGTCGGGTTCGACATTGTTACCATTCGACCTTCTGCCATTTGCTGCAGTGGTTTCGACAAGATGCACATCGGAATTATGATAGTAAACCAGGTATAACACATAATGACTGGTATACATATGCCACCATAGGTTATGCATTCACACACCCCTGTCTGGCCTGACACATAATAACTGCTGGTACAGGGGTGTCATGGCCACATACTACCATTAGATAGCGACATACATCTGTACAGCATCCCACTGCTCTGTCTGACATACATAACTGTTAAGGGGGATCTGGCAGCAGTACGTCCGGCAAGTATCTCCACATGACATCTCACTGGATAAGTACACTAAACTGCTAGACATGTAACAATGCACTGTGCAGGTTACAGGCAGACTGGCTCAACACTGGCCAACATCTCCTATGGGGGAATGCACATCTATATGCATATATAGCAAACTCTGCAGGCATGTCACCACAGGGTGCGATACATCTGTGTGAAGGTGCATAACCACATCCAGCGTGAACACAGCCACAGCCACATATGGTAAGCTAGCATAAAGGTACAATATATGGACTTTCTATTCAACACCATCCTCATATGTGCCACTCACAGACTAACCCTACATATACTGGGCTGCTACATGGTGTGGTCTGCTGTCTGTCTGTGGTATGGGAGATGTGTGAGTGTATGGCCCTACAAACATGTAAACCAATACGGTAACATACAGTGGAGCAGCAAGTAACATCAGATAGGATGGGACCTATAAAAATGATAACTGCCACAGTCTGTACACAGGCTAAAGAACATGTTCACAATACACACACACTGTCAATATTCACCACAGTTACACAGACCTCAGTACTTTACAAACAACCATGGAATGTCCTGGTAATGTTGTCAAATATTACCCATACTGTACATAACATTGTAGCAGTCTGATTTCTCCATGGCTTGATATCAGATGTGATGACACTAATGATGGTGCACAGCACATATGCACATCTTAATGCACAACATATGTACAAAAGGTTGACAGAGTTGTGGCTGGAAGCACATACACAGGGCCAGTATTGACATGTTGCTGTGATAACCTCATACATATACTGTTGTAACAGGGTTTTTTGCAAAATGTGTCCTATGAGGGATATGAAGTCAGTAACTGTCAGGGTTTTCACCATCTACAGACTGCAATCCTCACACTACCTTCTGCAGTTCACAGATACGTGCTCTGTGAGTAACACATGACACCAAGGGTACAACACACTGCCCAGTCTGCAGACGACCCTACAGATGTGGATTCCTCATAAACATAGTATTGACATGGCAGATATTACAACATGTAGGACAGCCATAGCCACACACACACTGGAATTGATGAAGGATCAGCAATAAAACAAGAACAATTGTGAATAAAGATTAGTAAGGAGTACTTTAGAAGACTTAAATTAATCCTGAAAACAGTATTGATACCTAGGAACAAGATCCAAGCATTAAATCAATTTGCTCTTCCTGTTCTAACTTCTAGTTTTGGAGTGACTTGACTGGCCCCAAAAAATGTTGGATAGATTGGATATTAAAACAAGAAGGATGCTTCATACTCACCAAATGATTTATAAAAATCAGTGTATACCAAGATTGTATATTCCCCATTCTGAAGGAGGGATGGGCCTCCTTGAAATTGATTACATGTACAGATCTGCAATCATGGGACTCCACAAATATCTACTGACCTCACAAGATCCAAATGTGGTGAAAGTTTTGAAACAGGAGGAGAATAAATCTAAGATGACAACTCTGCTTAATTTAGCAGAAGCATATCAATGTCAAGCAGGAATGGAAATCAATCCAAAAGTGGATAAAATCAGGCAGCAACTGAATGTGCTAAAAAACAAAAGAAAGAATATAAGGTGAAGGACCAGATGAGAAGGCAAGAAATGTGGAAAAAAACATATAGTTGCAAGTATAGAAAACTTCTGCAATAGCCTCATGTTGATCAAGAACAAAAGCAGGAATGGTTAAGGAGAGCTGAATTTACATCAATAAATGAAAGGTTAATATTGGCAGCCCAAGATTGTGGGCTACGTACATGCTAGTTTACTAAGTCCATTGAACATGTGGGAGAACCAGACATATGTAGGTTTTGTGGAACCAAATTGGAAACAGTCATACACCTTATTGCTGATTGTGACTCTCTAATGGCAGAGGGATTGTATGCTGAAAGGCATAATAATGTGGTGACATTGTTACACTGGAGATTGTGCAAACATTATGGTATCGAAGTGGTTGAAAAATACTGGAAACATGAGACACAGAGAATCATAGAAAATGAAGTTTACATCACATGGGATCACCCAATACCAACAGTCCAAAAGATAGATGCTAGAAAACCAGATATAGTGGTCTAAGAAACGAAGACAAAAGCAGCATTGATCATTGAAATTGCCACACCTAGTGACTACAGTGTCTTGCGTACAGAGAGACAAAAAGTCATAAAATACCTCGATCTGCAGGCAGAAACAAGAGCCATGTAGAAGAAAGATACCCAGACAGTTCCAATAGTAGTAGGAGCAACTAGTCTTATAAAAATTAATTTACAATAGTACTTAGATATGTTACCAATTTATGTAACACTGTATGAATTGCAGAAGGAGTCATTACTGGGCACTTTGCGGGAGCTGCAAAGAGCACTTTTGACTAACATCAAAGAGTGAAACAATACTAATTTCATGAACTTTAATTGTACTTTGATTTAGGAATGGGGTCCATTCCTGTCATGGTATTAGAAACCCAAAAGACTTGGAGAAATAAAAAAAAAAAGGGGTAAACCAACATTACTCTACATGCAGTATAGCAGCACTTACAGTCTGTAGTCAGGTCAGGTACATCCCCCTCCTGTGTGTTGCCCTGTTTTCACAGTGTTAGTTGTTAGAGGTAAATCTCCAATCCATCTGAGATGCATTTCACCAAACGACAGATCTAATTCTTGCCCACAGTGGATGTAAAGGGCCAATGCCAAAATGATGTTCCTAGATATTGGAGTGTGTTACCATGCAGTTGGCTATGGGAATGTTACCACAGCTGTTCCACATGCACTCAGCTAGAGGAGGACTGCAATTGGTGCAGATGCCATCAGCTGATCATGGCCATCACTTACAAAACACAAGCTGCTGCCTAGCAAAGCAGGTGTACATCCCACATCCACCAGAGAGGGTGTGGGCAGGACAGACAGAGACAAAGTATGTCAGGGAAGGTGTGGGTGAGTAAAACTTAAGCATGTTTGTGTCACACACCTACCAGTATGGGGTTTCAAACACCTGACTGACTATGCATAGCTATCACATGTGTATGCAGTTATTGCATGCACCACATAGCTTACATGTTGGTGAGCTATCCAGACGTATATGTGCTGGTGAGTGACATCTGCAACACTGTTGCGATACAGTAGGTGTAGCACATGAGCCTGTCCACATGAACAGTTGTCAGCTTCAACACAACCACACTCTGTAAGGGACTCATACACATTGCCACACTTGGCAGGGTAATGAATATACTTCCTAACCAGTTACCTTGCCACAATACAGTAATGCATAGGCATCAACTGGCCCACAGGGGTTATCCTCAGGTTCTATGGTCAAAGGGTATGTAGCATGCTTCAGTATGCCAATGGGGGGGTGGTACTGGGTGTGAATGTTGTCAGAAGCTTCATACACCACACATAGACACAGGGTGCTTGTTCCAATGTGCATCTGTGCATTGCTTCATGGGTGTGTAGTGGTTGATGGTGCCAGATGACTATACAAAGCTAGGTGAGGAATATACTTGACATCAGGCCACATGGGAATGGTCTACATTATGGCTAAGAGGTGTAGTGTCCGGAATTGGCCACACAGATGGGTATAGTATTCACCATCCAGTCACCTGGGTTACTATTGTGCGTGGCCAGTGCTGTGCAATGCTTGGCATGTATGTGTTCTATACACCATGACATGATTGGTGTTTGGGATGTGCACATGTGTCACATTCATGTACAGTGGCATGTGGAAGTGTACCTGGTTTGTCTGGCCCATATTGTATGCACCAAATGTTATCATCAGATGTGACAGTCCCACCCTCATGTGGTGGGGCCAGGTAATAGACAGTTGACCCTGCACCTACATTAATGGCATGCTACATGTATTGGGTCAATTGCATCTGTCCATACAGGGCATGTGTGTAAGGCATGGTAAGTCCTTTGTGGATCACATTTGATGGAACACACACATACCCTCCCCCACACAGGATACGAGGAGGAAACACACACATGCATGCACACACACCTGTCATGTCTGGAAGTAGAACCCCTACCTAACTAGCTTATTACATTACAGCATTATGCAGTTATAGTATGTGCCACAATGATTACTGCAGTACTCTTTCTCCAAAGGTGTATATCACATTGGCTGACATCAGCAGGATTGCCAAAATAGGGCATTTGACATGTACTGAGTGTGACTAGCCTAAAATACATTGCTCCCTAAACAGACAGTAGAACACACACAAAACATTTAGAACTGACATGGGTGGGTATAGAATCCTACCAGAGTTCTGAATCACACTACAGCAGTATGCAGTTATGGCACACACTATGAAGATTACTGGGCTGCAAGCTTCCCAGAGGTGTATTTCGGAGTGGATGACATCAGCAGCCTTACCAAGGTAGAGCATTTAAATTGTAGGGGGTGTGCCTACACTAAAAAGCATTGTTTTCTACACAGACAGACACACAAACACAGTTGCCAAGGCTGGGGTTGAAACTCCTACTTATGTAGTTTATCACACTACAGCAGTACACAGTTACGGCACACGCCATGGAGATTACTGGCCTATCACTTCCCCAAAGGTGTATTTCACAGTTGATGACATCGGCACACTTGTCAAAGTGGATCATTGGAGGCTGCAGTGTCTGTAAATGGACTCAAAAGCACTGCTCCCTACACTGACAAAGGAACACACACACACACATGCCATGTCAGGGAATAGTACACCTACCTACATAGTTTATCACACTACAGTGGGATACAGTTACAGGATGCGCTATGGAGATTACTGGGCTTCAGCTTCCCAGAGGTGTATTACTAGGTAGATGACATCAGCTGCCTTGCAAAGGTTGAGCATTTGAATTGTAGGGAGTGTGACTAGCTTAAAAAGCATTGCTCTCTACACAGACAGGGAGACACACACACACTTGTAATGTCTGGGATTAGAACACCTGCCTAATTACTTTATCACACAACAGCAGTATGCAGTTACAGGAAGTGCTATAGAAATTACTGGCCTACAATCTTCCCAGAGGTATATTTCTAGGTGGATGACATCAGCAGCCTTGCCAAGGTTAAGCATTAAAATTGTAGGGAGTGTGACTAGCCTAAAAAGCATTGCTCTCTACACAAACACACACACACACACACACACACACACACACACACACACACACACACACACACACACAGTTGCCATGTCTGGGAGTAGAACACCTACATGACTACTTCATCACACAACAGTAGTACGCAGTTACAGGATGCACTATAGAGACTACTGGGCTACAATTTTCCCAGAGGTGTATTTCTAGGAGGATGACATCAGCAGCCTTGTCTAAGTTGCACATTTAATTTGTTGGGAGTGTGACTACCCTTAAAAACATTGCTCTCTACACAGTCAGACAGACACACACACACACAGTTGCCAAGTCTGGGATTCGAAGTCCTACCTAACTAGCTTATCACACTACAGCAGTACGCAGTTATGGGACATGCCATGGAGATTACTAGGCTACAACTCTCCCAAAGGTGTATTTCACATTGGATGACCTCAGCGGGCTTGTCATAGTAGGGCTATGGAGAGAGCAGTGTGTGTGCATGGGCCATTACCCATTCATGTAGGGGATGAAAAGCCACATGCAGCCACACACAGGGTCATATTTCACAGGTACATGTATACAGTTGCTAGATGACTACTTCCTTGTACAGTCATGTTGCACAGCTGGCACGTGCACCACATGGTCTGTAATGTTGAATGATACTGGTGGCTAGTATCTGTAGTGAGTGACACTTGCACCTCATGTGTGTGGGGCCCTTTGGCTGTGTGCTGGGTGGTACAGGCCTGGATGGTGCCTTGTCACAGTCACCTTCTTCCACACATCTATGTCTGTTTACCTTTGGCTTATTATAGCGTGTTGTCCTTACATATATGTCTGTATTCCTATCCACTGTGTGTGCAAGGCATGAGTGGTGCATACTGACGAGTGTCTGCACTAACAACTGCACCTTCCAGATATGTCTGGTCCACTGGTGTTTGCAGACATGGCCTTCATGTGTTTAAGTGTATGAGCATGCCCAGCATGGCCGTCTGTATTGCATGTGTGGGCCAAGTCCATGTAGTTTGTACTGCAGTACCGACTTTTGTGTTGTACACCAATAGGTAGCATGCTGTCTCTGCATGGTATCCATTGATCATTTGGCATTGTCTGTTACTACATTTCTGCATGGGGGGGCACACGACTATTTTTACATTTCTACACAGGATTTGGGGGCACACCTGACTGTTACTATACATCTACGTAGGATGGGGGGGCACACCTGACACGTACACATTTTCTGGGACTGTACTGGTATGTCAGATACCCCATTTAAGTCTGTAGTCTTACCTATCATGCTGGCTAGAGGCATACCAGTGTACTACAGATCATGGCTTTGGTTGCCTTACATATTATTGTCTGTCTTGCTACCCTTCAGAACTAACATCCCACACTCCCTGCCCTGATGTGGTCTGTCTGTGTAGGCCTGAGGGGGGGGGGGTTAACCATAGCCATCATTCTGGGGCCATGTCACAGGCTCTGTTTGGGTTTGTCTACACCTGTCCTGCTGGCTGACACTGTTGTTGGATATATGAACCGTCCTGACTGGCATGTGTAGGTCATATGGACACACATGTCACTCAGCACATTTCCTGCAGTGGATTTTGTCACCCTGTGCAGTACTGGCAACTATGGTGACTCCAGTATGTGCTACAGATGTCATGGTGCCACTATGGGTGTCTACTGTCTGCTGCCATAACATTCAGCCACCTAATTCCCTTGCATGCTCACATCCATACCATAGCTACAGGTAACGTCACATTCTATGCCATATGGCAATTGGTAGGTTGATTGACTTACCTTGTGGGTGTGCAAGACTTGCAGATGGTGCTGGTGGGATGCCTATGTTGGATGCACATAGTACACTCACTATACATGGTTGAGCACAGGTAGTGTCATGTTTGGCATCCCTTTTACTGTATGTGCACATCAGAGAGAGGTGTCATTCCTTGGGTCCCTACTGTGTCAGTGCATGTGCTATGCGTTGCCTCTTTGCCAATGCCAGGGCATACTGAGCATGCCTCCTTCTGCCTACTAGGGCAGGCTCAGGTTGTTCCTCCTCCAGCTCACTCTGTGCCTGTGCAGGCCTTGGCATTGGTGGGGGGCTGTGTGGCCCTGCTCCATGCTGTTTCTGCTGCAGCTGTTTCCACAGGAAAATATTGTGTAGCATAGCACATACCATAACAATTTGGGGATATGTAGTTGGTGAATACTGCAAGGCTCCACTGGTTGTGTCCATACACTGGAACCGTGACCTGAATATCCCAAACACATGCTCTATTATATGTCTGGCCTGTGAGCGTGCCTCATTATGGCGTTGTTGTTCAGATGTGTGTGCATTTCTGATGGGTCTCATTAGCCACGGCTCCTGTGTGTACCCAGCATCCCTCACTAGGTGGCTGTAGGGGATGTCCCCATTGGCAAATCTCTGGTACAGCTACATCAGATGCCATATGTGGAAACCGTCATAGCTTCCAAGGCAGCCTGCACACACATTCATTATAATGCCCTGGGCATCACATACAACCTGGCAGTTGATGGAGGGGATGCCCCTGCAGTTTATGTAGGCCCTACCCTGCTCACCGGGTGGTGCTTTGATGCATATGTGCATGCAGTCTATAGCACCCACTACCCCAGGGTATTCTGCTATTTGGTGGAAGAGATGAATATTGCTGCTCAACACCTCATGGGTGTTGAGGAAATATACGTGCTCACTGGCATGTGCTGACATGGCATCCAGGAACTGGTGGAATACTCTGGAAGCTGATGCCTGTGAGATCCCCATGATATCCCCAGTTGTGCTTTGGGAGGTATCTGTGGCTAGTATACATAGGCCTACACATACCTTGGTATCCACTGGGATGAGTTTCCCTTGGTCATTTTGGTGTGACGGATGTGGCCGGCACAGCTCAACACATTGCTGTAGGAGGTCTCTGTCCACCCTATAGCGCTCCACTATCTCCAGCTTATGTAGCCCCTGGTAGGTTACCCTGGGTCTGTATGCTCTTCTCCATCTCCTCACTGTGGGTTGTTCAGCATCATTCGCATCCTCACCACCCTCAGCCTTTTTGCACATGTTATTGCCTGCTGCAGCCCTTCTCATTTTGTAGGTTTGTTAGTTAAAATATCCCTGCTTGTATACACTGGTGGTGTAGAGTGGGGAAAAAACAGAGGGGAAGGTGTTTGCTTAGTTTATAGTAGTGTTCTGGGCTGGGCTGGCCTGCTGCCTGTGTAATTAGCTGGTTCTGTTACATTTCACCTGCCAGCTAAGCTAGTTCTCCTTGATTAACTTCCTATTGCTGTTTTCCCTTCACATTGCCTTCCTGTTTAAGCCTGTGTGCTTGCCACGCAAACAGAGTGTTCAAATGTGCACACTGCTGCTATTTCCTGCTTTAACCTCTTTTTTCTTCCTGTACAACCTGGTGCATGGCACTCACACCTGCTTAGGCTTTGTAAAGACTGCTAGCCAGATTTAGAAACACCCCCCCTAGCTTAGCTGTGCTAAGTTAGGAGCAACCCCGAGCCACAATACTCCAATTAATTTACAGTATGCCTGACACACCCACCCATGATGTCAGCTACCTCCTAGGCTTGCACTCAGCTATTCCTCCTCTTACACTGTTGTGACCTGCCTCACATCCTGGGGAAAACTGGGATTCACTATCCTTCTCCTCATTTGCATAGGATAGCTTGCTAATGCATAGTTACATGTTTCACACTGAGCCTCCCCCCTTAGCAACCACTACTAATTGGCCAGGTTGTTTTCTGCCTGCCATTGACTTGCATGGCAGAATACTGATTTTAGTTAGAATGCTTAATTTAGGTTCATTTTGTTATTTCCCCCATCCCATTTGCACGCTGCTGCCCTATGCTTAAACAGCCAAAATTGGCTAATAAAAATTAAAGTTGATTTTTTTAAAATTTTTGTACTGTTTGCAATGCCAATGGCCTTATACTTGGCCATTGGCATGCTTACTTCATGATATGCAGCATTTATTTGGGGCTGTCATAGCTCCGTTTTGAATTTTGCAGAAATGCCGAGTACATTTCTGCTGATTGCACTAGTCCTGCACGGATGGTCGCAAGCTTCCTGGATCACAAATTCACCTCATTTGCATGGATTTCTCCCGCAAATGGGGTGATTTGCATACAAGGGCTTCGTCCGTGCAGGATTAGGGCAGGAGCTCTCCTGCACGCTCCTGCAGGCTGTTCCTGGATCGCACAGCAGACATATTGACTGCTTGAGCTCCTGCACCGATCTTGCATGCCGTGCAAGCTTTTGAGAATCTGGGGGTTAGTTGATAGAATAATAGGTCTTGCTTTAGCATGCATTTTTCTGATTAGTATGAAGTCTGAAGCTCAATGTCTGTCATTATTAAGTGACTTAATTCCTAAATGATTCACCAGAAAACCACAAATTTTATGAGGAACAAACCAAAAATAAGGCATTCTGTGAAAATCTGGACAGTTAAGAGGTATAGCTCAGCTGGGAGAATTGTGCGGCAGAAATCCTGCATGACAGACTTAGCTCCCTAGGTGTGGACAATATGTACCCCCCCAAAAAAAAATGAATATCTAAGAGAGGTGATTGCTTCAATCTGGCTTCATCACTGTCAGTAGCATTCAGTGAAAATATTCACTAACAAAAAAAGTTTGTGCTTGTAGACAGTTGATTTAACTGGTTCCTAATCGAACACATCCAACCAAGAACTGGGAGGAGGCATACCTGAGTTGATCAGATAATCAGTAAACACCTTCTTGATTGTATTTAATTATATTCCTTGTATAGTACAGGACAGTTGTTAGAGAGCATTTTAAATTTGTTGTTTTTAACATTTTTCCAGTAAACAATGAAACAAAATGCATTCACCAATAATGACAAAAATGACAAAATGACAGAACATTTCTATCATAAAAATCTACTCAAACTTGTACAGTCCACCAGTATCAGTAAATATGCACAATCACTGCAGAAGTAAAAGTCATCTAAATAATTCCACATTAAAGAGATCTGTAACTAATGAAGAGGTTGCTGCTAGCAAACAACTTAATATTTCATTATTTCATCTACAAATAAAATACCTGTTGCCCTTGAGGAATATATTGCCTATGTTACATTAAAAATGATAAGCTAGTAATATTGCAATAGGGAATGGATGGCAAACTAATAACAGGTTCATAGTTTCCAGGTATCTCCATCAAAGAGGACATTCTCAGGACTGCAGCATCCACCCCCTTTAAAAGTACAACATAGTATAGTATCGAAAATGCATCTAAATACTGTGGGAGTAAAACCCACAGCCTTCTACATCAAACACAAGTATTCAGCCTGTTATGCTATTAAGAATGCAAGCAGACTCAGCATAAGCAGCACTAAACTTATCTTCCCTTGAAGCTCTCATCTCCTTGTAAAATCTACTTGACACCCAACTGCATCTCTCAACCTTGCAGCACAAGAAATCTGGAAAAAGCCAAAATGTATTCTGGGGGGGGGGGGGCAAAAGTCCAAAAACCAGGGACACATTTTAAACATTTTTATTTATTTTATTTTTATTTATTTATATTTGTTGACCTGGAGTGTCCGACTGGATGTAGGTCCATTTTCAGCAGAGGCCCGTGGAGAAAAGCTCCACAGTTAAAATATACAGACAGTAGTTACATTGGATTTACATAGCAATTAACAATTTGTTCAACATTGCAATTAACAATTACATAGTTATAGATGAAGAACATAGCACATCAGTAGACAACTAGAAACTTTATCATCTGCAAAGTACATAACAGACATTAACAATTGTTACAATAAGAAGTTCCTGCTGTATAATAAGTAGTTAGGTTTATGAGCATCCGAGCTTGCTATAATCAAGGTAGTTAGTGGGGTGGAAAGAAAGGTAGTGGGTAGATGGGGTGGGTGATATTAGATGGGGAGTTGCAAGGGCATAGCCAGCATTTTATACATTGCTTGTATAATCTTGGAAAGTTGCTAGAATAAAATGTGTTACTACCATGCATTTCATTGCCAAGGCTTGGCCTCAGGACCCCGTCCACTACAGTCAGAGCAACATATCAGTATGCCAAATCAGCTGTTTCTTGAAAGATAGAAAGACTGAAAATTAAATGGCTATCATTTAGTGAATTCTGTTCTCACCATAGCTTTCAACCTCTTAGCACAAAACACCTGGACAAAGCCAATAATGGATGAATACAGCCCCCAAACATATTCAGTGAATTCAGTTCTCACCATAGCTCTCAACCTCTTTGCACAAAAAACCTGGACAAAGCCAATAATGGAGGAATACAGCCCCAAAATGGACAATTTTCAAATATTGATCTTATAAACTGAGGAAATTACTAGAATAAAAGGCTTTGTATTACCATGTATTTTCTGAAGAATATGAAGTCTGTAATTCAAATGCCTCCTGTCATTATTTAGTGAATTCAATCCTTCACTGATTACAAAAATCCAGAAATCCACAGATTTTATAAGGAACAGAACAGAACAAAAATTTGAGGCAAAGATCTGAACAGTTTTCACAAGATGTGGTGAGTAGGGAATTCAGGCTCTTGCTAGCTGTACCCAAGGTACAGGGTTTGAGCCTGAGTAACTCTCTCCACCAGGTATATTTAACTGGCGCATTTTACCTGTATATTCCATTTCCTGGGAGCCAATCAGTTGCTATCCATCCACGTATGTTACTGCAGACTTTGCATTCCGATCTCCTTCTAGTCTATGCGGTTACAAACCACAAATACTTCTTGGCATCTGTACACTGATGCCTTCTCTTCATAATCTGGACTGGTTAAATGGCAGTCTGGATAGGAACTCACCGAGCGCTCACTTCCGGGACTCACAGCTAATCATTTTACAATTCTGTTTTCTTCATTTTACAGCTGAGTGGGGGGGCTGCAGTCCAATAGCACGAGCCACCCCTGCTACCTCTCATAATGTGGAATAAATGGGAAAAGTGTGGAATACCTACTAACAGCTTAATAACAACTTCAACTAGGAAACACACAGGATGGTTAAAATTTGCTACTTTATATTTCTAAAAAGTTATTTTAAAGAATTATTATGATTCAGTACTATTTGCCATAGATTTAATTTAAACAATTCCTAAGTGTGAATATGAGACAGACTGTTTCAATGTGGAACATTGAGGAGCATGGGCTTTTTCAAATCCAAATGAGGAATGTTCCTCGTAATGAGGTACACTTGAGAGGTATGCACAGTACACCTATCTTCTCTAGCATGGTGATTGACTGTATAACTACCCTGGACAGCTACTGAGCAATGCCCATTGCGGTGTCTATCTCAGATAATAAAAAGGAGGCATGGTAGTGATGCCCACTGGCCTGTCTAGCTGAATTTCTGTCTCTGTAAATATACCACTGTCAACTACAGGTGCATGGGTAGAGGATGACCATACTTCCTAAGTATGTCTGGACCACACCCATACCCACATGTGCAGATGTACTCTAATGTAACTTATCCAAACCTCAAAGATCTATCAGGCAAAGTCCTCTGAAAATATGCATGCACACAAACTAGGCAATTTCAATCACACCACATTAAACCATATCTCATTGTGTCTCAACTACGAAGCCCATAACGTGAAATACTCCACAACCCAATATTCTGGCCAAAGAAGACTACATAGTGAGACACACTGATGTACCTCTTACTACCCTGGATAAGAGTTAGGTAAGAATTAGTTACCTGCCAAGGACCAGGATTCACCAGATTATGCAAGCACGCAGGTCACTTACCTCTAAATACCAGTAAAATTCAGTCAAAGCCCATGTGGACGTGAATGTCCTGAGATGTAGCTCCTCGGGGCTATATGAAGTGGGACATGATTGAACTCCTAGAATGTGTGTCACAAGCAGGTATGCATCAAGCATTGATCAGCATACTACTGTCTCCAAGGATGATACCACAATATCAGCAAAAAAGGATCGACGTTAACAATTGGCTTAACTATTGGTGTCATTCTAAAGGGGTCCAGTGCTTGTCAGCCTGGGAGGACATGGTTGACAGGCTACACTGCTTTGCCAGGAATGGTCTTCACCTATCACTGTTAGGCTTTCAGATATTGGCCAAAACATTATCTGCCTTTATAGTGCCTCTTTACGGCACTGACAAACATACAAACTAAACGCAGATGTGAACCACAACTAATAGCTCAAATACGATTGATGTACCTTGGCTCGGCTCTTTGATTAGCAGACAGGTGATTACGACGCGCGCCACATCGTCGGAGGAAGTCTGCAGAAGCAGAAGCAGACAGAAGCGCCAACGCAAGCAGTTTTGGTAGTCTGTAAATAGTATATTGTGTGTGTGTCCGAGCCGAGGCATTCATTTTATTTTTTGCCATACTCACGCTTTGGAACTACTAAATACAAACTATCCAACATAACAAAAGCTGCTCAGGACATTGGGAGGTACTACTGTTCAATGCTAGCAGTCTCAACAAGAAACTACACTCCCTGGAAGCTCTCCTCACCCTGAAGAATGCTGACATTTGTACAGTTACTGAAACAAAGCTAAGGAAAGCACTTCAGTGGTGCATAACTATAATGCTTTTATACATTCCAACCACCCAAAAACTCCAAAACTTAAAGACCAACCAATAAACCAAAAACGAGCTTAAAGAAGCGGTTCACTCAAAGTTATTTGATGAAATTATTGTTTAATAATGTTAGCACATGCTTTCAGAGAGCTCTATGTCCCTCCTTCCTCGGACACTCAAATTCAATTAATTAATTATGCTAAACAGATACAATTACACAAACCTACACACTAAACCGGAAGCAGCTGCAAGTACACCATATACCACTACTACTAAAATCAATCATATATTCTATAATACCCTTTAAACAATCAATAATTTATAATTTATAATTTAAATAATTTCAAAACAAAATATAAAAGTACATGAATATAAGTGTAAATATATATATATATATATATATATACATATACATATATATTTGTTTACTAAAAATATACATATATGAATACGACTTCATTTAAAACATGCATTAAAAATTCTTTTAAAACCCCTATCACCTTTTTAAGGCAAGGTTTTTTAACACACAATTAATAGGCACATGATCGTTCAAACCAGGAAAAATATATGAAACAGTACGAATTTGCCAAAAAAGTTCATCCACTTCTAACTTATTCTGCCAAGGACCACCCCTAATATCAGAATTGATTTTCTTAAGGACCGTAAATTTAAAATGATGGTCCGGAAAATCATTATTATGCCTTGCCAAGGCGTTATTAAGATCAAGCCTATTTATAGCATAAACATGTTCATAAATGCGCTGCTTCACTTTCCTTTCGGTCTTACCGATATAAAAAGCAACGCATTTTTGGCAAACAGCAGCATACACAACATACACAACACTTCTAGTTTCACAGTTAAATTTACCTGTCACATTATACATTTGGTCTCTTAGTTTAACTTTAGGGTCTGTACACACGTACCTACACTGCTTACATGCCCCACATTTACTCATCCCGGGGTTACGGTGACCGCTGGGTTTGGGCTTACTTTTCAAAAGTGCCTTCAAGTTCCAACCACCCACTAAACATGAAAGGGCTAAAGGTATGGTGTATATACCTACATAAAGGATAAGAACACCTTAAAGCTGGTCAGGCAATATCACACGCTTGAGATACTCTATGTCCAATTAACCATGGCAAAAATCCATTACCATATTGTTGCTAGCTACAGGTCCCCCACCATGAAATAGGAAACCCATACATCATACCTTAAGTTACTAGAATCACTCACCATCCATCTACCTCAACCTGGCAAAGACATTTGACACCATACACATGGGTGATTTTAGCTACCCCTCCATTAATTCAGAGGCACACATAACCACTAACTTGTAGGCCAAATAGTTCTTGATTTTGTAAATTTAAATGTCCTGGAGCAGCTAGTCTGCACTTCCTCTAGGGGAACAAATATCCTAGATCTGGTACTTACAAATATGAGAGAGTGATATACCCCCACATAATATGACATCCTTATGGGTAAGATCAGATCACAAAGTTAACTCACCTGAAATAAAAGTAAAACTTTTCCCCCCACATAATCCCAAAACTTTAAGAACTTTTCTAAGTAAATTACTCCCATTAATTGACAGCACAACTAGTTTCCAAGCTTCCCCGAATCCAGAAAACATAGAAACCTATACAGAGGTGTACACCAAAGCTCTGTATGACTAAATAAGCTATTTAATAGAAATGGCAGTACAACACCAAAATAAATTCCGGTAAAACCAAAAAACAAGCCACCCTGGTAGATCCGTGGTATTAGTAGGTTGTGCAACAAAAGAAAATCCTATTGAGAAGTAAAAGGGAATGTGCACTACAGAGCAAAAAGTCCCTCATTAGTCCAAAAAAACAAATCTAGTCAAGTCTCTGACTGCAGAATTTGAGGAAAAAAAACCTCCAAAGCTAAGAATAACCATAAGGCATTTTTCAGTTATGTCTGCAATTTGAAGGGCAACACTAACAATGTGGGGAATTAGAATAGCATCATCTTTACTCAGCTGGAAGATGTAGCAAGTCTGCTGGCTGACAAATTCAGCTCAAATTTTACCTTCCCATTAACTCCAGTTCTCCCCCAAGAGCTACCCTCCACCACTCCACCGCCAACTATCACCAAAGAACAGGTTGCCACTGCGCTCTCTGAAGTGCAAGACAATATACCAGGCTGCCTGTTAAACAGCTTAAATCAGGACTTATAAGGCCCATTAGGATCTGTATTTAACCATAGCCTCTGGTCTGGCTTTGTCCCACTAGAGCAGAGGACAGCAACAGTCATCCCTCTGCATTTGTGCCTGATGGAGAATACTTCTTAAACAATCTGAATTACACAGCTGCGTAAGTATATTTTTTGTATTTTAATTGTTCAGTGTTTTCTATCAGCATTGCACTGGTTGTATTTATTTTGCTTATCAGTACTGAAGTTGTTTTTTATTTATTCATGTAACAGTTCTGTACTAGTTTACTGCACTGTTTTTATTTATTTGTTTCACTGAATTATTTGCTTTTCTGTGTCTCCATTTATATAACTGCTGATCCATGGTTGAATTTTTGTTTAGTTTGTGGCTTTTGCTTTTGCTGTTTCCTGCAACCCTACTGTGAATTTGGGGTGTACTCAGTACAGAGAGATAAAACTGGCCAAACAGCTTCTGTGTTATTTCTTTGTCTCAGGGTGTAACTTTGGACATGTCTTTTATGTGCTGGTATATAAATATTACATTAGAATTGAATCACTGCTTATATTGCTGAGCTCCATTTTTGTTTGACGGAGATTACTTCTTGAGCAATCTGAATTACAGAGCTACATAAATATATTTTTTGCAGTTTAATTGTTCAGTGTTTCTTATCAGAACTACACTGGTTGTATTTATTTTGCTTATCAGTACCGCATTGTTTTTTTATTTATTTGTGTAACAGTTCACCACTGGTCTTTTATCTGTTGGTATAAAAATATTACATTTGAGTTGAATCACTGCTTATCTTGCTGAGCTCCATTTATGCCTGATGGAGAAATGAAGTTTGGCAAGATGCCAAGTTGTCCTGGGACATCTTCATGAGGGGTTAGATAGATATTAGTGGGGTTAGGTGAGTTGGGGAAGTGAAAGGGTTAAGTGAAGGCAGGGAGGATTGGGAGGAAATGAGATAAGGGTAGGGAGGGGCTTAATAGGTTTAGACAAGTGTAGCTGGGTAAGCAATCATATTTTGGCACAACCTTGCTAAGGCAAGTACCACATCCTAGAAGACCTGTGGGTATTTCAGTGCAGGTAGGCCTTGCGGGTAAGTGGTGAGATGGTGAGGTTTGGTGAGTGACATTTTATATGTATATTATTTGAGGGATGGCTCGGTGGTTTGCAGGTTCTGTGGCTGGTAAAAACTTTTTCTAACTACCAGAGTGTTTATTTTCGGGGGGGGGGGCTGCTGGTGTTGCTGTGTTTTAGCTTTGTGTTACATAGCTGAAGATTTGTTTGGTTTACCATTAAATGGGGCAGGTTTTCCCCAACATTCTACCTTATAATTGGGGTCCATTCTTTATAAACCTGTGTTTTCTGTCAAAACAGTGGAAAGCTTTAAAGACTAAGTTAGATATCGACAGATTCTCAGGCAAGGTATATTCCCTGTGATAACTAGGCCTAAATCTATTAATCAGCCTTCTCTGATTGGCAGACAATAGCAAATGGACCTTGTCCCACTTTTACTTATTTCTTTCAGTGGTGGAGGGTGCAGAAAAGTTAAATTGCTGGGCTGTTTCCAAAGAGGAATCCGCCATTGAACAGCTCCTGTAGCACAGGGTACTGTTTGATTTATCTTGACGTTTCTCGCCAGTCGAGTAGCCTCTTTTGCAAGTACCGAAGTACGTTTAAAAGGTAAAGGTCTTTTTTTCCCCCCTCAGAGAGCATAAAGGTAGTTGCTTAAAGGTAGTTTGTTTGGGGGTCATTGGTGGCTGTGGCGGGCTGTTCGTGGGCAGCTGAGGGGGATCTCTGTTGCTCCAGGTAGTTTTGTTTGGTCTGTGGCTGAAAGGGGATCACTGTGGTTACTGAGAGGGTTTTCATGAGGTGAAACTGAGAATGTTGAGGCAGGAGCAGTCTGTCACTGCGGTTGTGGTGGTTTGTAATGGCGCAAATCCCCCTCCCTCCCCCTCAGTCTTAGTCACTGTTCTACACTCTGGTATGGTGGTAGGAAGGTGCAGAAACATTTTGGGGGCTTACAGCTCTCCAGGATCCCTTGCTTGCACATGCGTGGTTGTGGTTCAAGCAGTTGGTGAGTCTTAATTCAGACATGCCAGCTTCAGCTTTTTGCCATGCCGTTTGTTGGTATTAAGGATCCTTTTATGTCAGTGGTCTTTCCCTACTTTCCATGCATGCGGATCATCTTCGTGCTTCACTGTGTTGATTCACAACAACTCTGTAAGGTATTTCTGTACATTAGAGCATTAATCAGTGTCAGGGACAAAACTGTCTAATGATATTATACAGCTTTAGTTCAGAAGTGGCTGCAAGCTGATATTCAAGAAATTTGTTGTTAAACATCGCCAATTCCTTTTCCCTCCTCATACTCTTCTATGGAATTGAAAACTGTTTATTATCAAACCAATAATAAAGTCTTAAATAATCAAAGTCAAGGCCACGTACAAGCTGACTTACATTATCATGAATCATTTCATACATTCAGTTTTTCTTTGCAGTTACAACATTTGGTTGAATGTGTTTGAAGAGAATACACAAAAAGGATGCCTATTTTCTGCTATGATATCCTTAAAGCATAACATTTTAATTATTCATTAAAGTTAATATTTTTATTAAACTTTTAATAATACACTATTCTATATTCTAATGAATGCAGGTTATTCATGGGATTGGGGGTTGGTATACAGGTTAAGGTGTTTACTTCACAGACACAAAGTACAAGGTTTGATTCTCACATTGAGAAGGAAAATTGGCTACACTTAAAATGGCCCACATGGACAGCTAGCCTGGTTCTTACGTATGCACCTATAATAATGAGCCTGTGTTATCTCATGTTATCACTTAATATTCAAGCATATAACTTCGGCTGATTATAGATGTCCACATATTAATTACAGACAAAGGACATTTGTATCAGGATTCTTCATCACTAGCACATTGCAAATGTCAAGTCACATGATGCTCATTTCTGTAATTTATAAAGGACCATATTCATAAACAAGGTGATGCTCATGCTCTGTGCCCATGAGTAAGTACTGAACGGAAGTTCAAAGGGAGAAATATGACTGCCCAAAGTGTCAACAAATGAAAAAAAAATGAAAATGAGCAGTTGTGGGTATATTGGAGCTATGTCATACCTTTCAGCCATACAGATTTTCATAGAATGTCCAGATTTTCCTTCATATTTGGGTTTGTTTTTCATAGAGTTGTAGTTTTGGCAGTTAGTGGTAAAGCATTAAAGCCTGAAGTTAGAAGGTAATGACAGACAGTTGAGTTTCTCACTTTATTCTGTCCAGAGGATACCTTGGCCCCTCTTTTATTTATGGATTTTGAACACTTATTGCTCTAAGTGGTGGAGAAGTATGGGCTTTGCCCCCATTGTTTGGGCTAAGAGGTTGAGAGGTATATGTGTGTTAGAGTTATTTTTGTCATTGCTTGCAAGCAAACGGGGAACAAATGGGCAGAACGTGGTACACCTACTAATGGCTTAGTATGGTATATTAACAGCCTCAACTGGGAAGGTTAAGCAGGTTTATATGAAAAAAAAGAGGTAGGAAGGGAGCCCTAAGTCATAATTACATTTGAAAGCGTGATGGGGGAATTTTGCAGTGGGTCCCCTTGACATCACTGTAAGCTGCTATTTGTTCGACATTATGTTTGGTTAGTGTGCCTCATTTGGAGATGGAAGGTTAAGAGCTAGGCAGATGGTTTTACAATATAAGTTAGCTTGGCTTAGACAGTGCACTAAGTGATGTGGTATGAAATTGCAAGGTTACCCTGGTTGTGGATATTGATAGGTCCCTTCAGGTGTGGGGTTTAGTTGTAATATACTCAATTGGTATTTAAATTTATAGTGGGTGGTTGATCGGTTCATTGGAAGCATAGCTTCAGTTATGGTTGCTTTGTCATAAATGTGTGTGGTGGTGGTACACTCCGTCCTGGGTTGGCAGGATAGGTTATTTTGAAGATGTCTTGAAATGTGCATTATGTATTTTAAATGATTTACATGTCTTTTCTTTCTTGCAGATGGGGGTTTTTGGAATGCTGCTGCTATAATTTGGAATAGGTGAGTATAAGGTGGAGCTTTCTCTTTACCTCTTACAGGATTTACTTTTATCCATTTCTTTGTAGATGGTGGTGTGATGAGTACTAGTTGTGGCACTACACAGTGAGTTCGCAAATGATGGAAGCAGTAGCAAGCGAGGAGGTTGCACATGGGGAGCACAAGTGGGCAACAATTCCTGACTGAAGTAAGTGGATTTCAAAGCTGTTGAGTTTTGGTAGAGGCTGTACACTGCTAGCCAGAGAAGGACAGACATTTGAGTTTGTGATCTCAGGGTTAGTTGGTTGTGCAATCTGTTCTATTAACCGATTCAGTATGTTAGATCAATGTTTGAAAGGTTCCTGCAGAGGGCTTGATGAGGTTACAGGTAATGCATTTTATTTAGTGCTCATTAAGGCACGTCACTGCGGATGGGGTTCAGGTAGGAGTGGAGTCACAACACTCTTAATATCATAGGAAGTTATTAGGCTACTGGTGCTGGGACGATTACAAGCTAGACAAGTTTGGCTCTTATTTCTGAGGGTAGCAATTATCACTCTTGCCCAAAGGGGATATGAGTCAGAAAAAAAAAAAAAAAAAAGGGGGGACTTGATGGGGGTGACAGGGGTCATTGCCAGTGTAACCACGTTAAAAATTATTGGTATGTGTGCACATAGAATTTATTGTTTGTCTTTTCCTTGCAGATTACTGAAGTGCAGAAGGCATCATGCAGTGGCTTAAAAAGGGGATCTAAAAGGTGATGCCTTTTTGATAGAATGGATGTTCTTGCCATTGGAATGGGGCACAATAAAGGTCTGAGTAATCACCTTATATGGCATGTTACAGCTCTGTGTTCAATTAGTAGGAGCTGATTATGGTGTTGGTATAGGGGGCAAGTAAGGAGAGGTAGGTAGGGGGCTAGGGGGAAAACTGTTGGGGCAGTTTATGGGGAATTTGGGGATCCCACAGGATGAGTAGAGTCACGACATTCATAGAAGCACAGGAACTTATTAGGCTAGAGCCTTATGGCTCTTGTAAACCAGTGAAGTTTAATCCTTGCTTCTAGGTGCGTTGCTTATACTATTATATTATATATTATATTATGCTAGAAGGTTTAAGGGAAGATTGGTTGCAGGATATGACAGCCCTAGGTCAGGTTTCGATTCCTTACTACAGGTAGAGGCAACTTAGAGGAAGTGAACCTTTGAGGGGAAACACCAGGGACAAATAGTGGTTAAGGATGGTTAGTAGTTTCAGTGTTCAAATTTGGCAGTTGCTAGGAGGATCGGAGGTTCTGAGTGGGACGGCTGGGGTTCTAGTCCAGATTGTCATTTGGTAATAAGTGAATTGGGGTGTTTATGGCTGGGCACGTAGAGTACTTCATTGCTGCAAATGGGCAAGTTTTCAGGAACTAGGTCAAAGGGTGCTGGATTTTTGCCATTTAGGGTTAGGGGATTAAAATTTTGGAGTTAAATTATTCCCTACAGTAATTGGGTTAATGTACAGCCAGAACTAGGTAGTTTGGTGGGCTAAGTTGATATGCTACAGTTGACAGGGTCATGGCTATAGGTTGCCATTCTGTTCAGGTTGAGCCATAATTAGTTGCGGGAAGGAAGTGGTTTAAAAGGAATGTATTCTCTGGGATGGGATGTCCCAGTGGTACAGTGGAGTCATGGGTAATTCTACTTTATTTAGTTTCATTAGGGCATGTTTCAGGGATGGTATGCAGGATCCTAAGGGCTTTACAGATGATGGGTACACCGAATGACATTTGTCTTAACCCTTCCCATTATAGGAAGTAGTTGGTTGAACAATTTTGGGTAGAAGGGAGGGGGAACAGCCTGGTCAGGCTGGTTGGCGGAGAAGAGGGACAGGCTTGCCCTCTTCTGTCCCCCCTCTTGTGTGTGGATGTTCATTTCAAGGAGCTGGGGAAAGAAAAATGAGCAGCTGGAGGAAGCTTGCTGAATACATGAATAAGCTGAGGTAAGGATGCTGCTTATTTGGTGGAAGGTAATTCAATGAATGGTGTATGAAGTGAGATGGGATGCTGCTTCATAAGTAAAGTAAATGAGCAGAGGTATGGACCCAGCTTACTGAGCAGGGTGAGTAGCTATGCTGCCCTGTTTAGCTTTACAAGGATGGCACTTTATAAGTAAAGTAAGCAAGCAGAGGTATGGATGCTGCTTACTGAGCTGGGTGAGTAGGTACGCTGCCCTGATTAGCATTACAAGGATGTTTATGCTGTATTTAGAATCAATGATGTTATGTGCAGTTGTAAATAATAAAGTTGGTGAACAAAGCTATGTTATGGAAGTTTTAATAAAGGTCATCAAATGTTATTCAGTGTGATGTGTTTATTGAAGGGGACCAGGACAATACTTCTTAAACAATCTGAATTACAGAGCTACATAAGTATATTTTTCTCTTCAGTGTTTCTTATCAGCACTGCACTGGTTATATTTATTTTGCTTATCAGTACTGCATTGTTTTTTATTTATTTGTGTAACAGTTCTGTACTAGTTTACTGCATTGTTTTTATTTATTTATTTGTTTGACTGAATTATTTACTTTTCTGTGCCTCCATTTATATAATTGCTGATCCATGATTGAATTTTTGTATAGTTTGTGGCTTTTGCTGTTGCCCACCCCTACTGAGAGGTTGGGGTTTATTCAGTCCAGAGAGCTAATACTGGTCATACAGCTTCTGTGTTATCTTTTTGTCTTAAGGTGTGACTTTGGAAGGGTCTTTTATCTATTGGTATAAAAATATTACATTTGAATTGACTCACTGCTTATCTTGCTGAGCTCCATTTGTGCTTGACGGAGAATACTTCTTAAACAATCTGAATTACAGTGCTACATAACTATATTTTTTGCACTTTATATAACTGCTCAGTGTTTCTTATCAGAATTACACTGGTTGTATTTATTTTGTGTATCGGTACTGCATTGTTTTTTATTTATTTGTGTAACACTTCTGCTCTCGTTTACTGCACTGTTGTATTTGTTTTACGTAGTACCGCTAAAAACAAATCCAACCTGGGAATCACGTAGACAGCTGAAGGCTGCATCTCAACCACTGATACTCGTTGGCACAATTTTAAAATAAACAGAGAGATTTATTTATTTATTTGGATAAAGCACTTTTCGGCCCACAGAATTGTGGGACTTCCTCAGATTTATTTATTTGTGTAATAGTTCTGCACTAGTTTACTGCACTGTAGTATTTATTTTGTGTATCAGTACTGCATTTTTTTTATTTATTTGTGTAACCGTTCTGCACTAGTTACTGCACTGTTTTTATTTATTTTATTTGTTTGACTGAATTATCTATTTTTCTGTGTCTCCATTTATAGAAGTGGTGATCTATGGTTGAATTTTTGTTTTTCTACTGCCCACCCACCTTGTTGCAGCTGTGCTCTTATAGTTGTTGCTTTTGCTGTTGCTTGCCCCTACTGTAAATTTGATAAGTGACACTCCCAATCTCATCTCATTAGCTCATTCTACCCAATACAGAGATCATTTGGGAATGTCAAACCTCTTAGTTCCTTAACCTTGAATTTTCTTCTGTTCCTCCTCTCCCTTTCCACTTTACTTAAAAAAAACACTTTTTTCAACTTCTTTGTCTGTATTTTTGTTTCCTCCTCCTGCTCCATTACTTCATCTTGCTTTTTCTGCTACTTGCTGCGGCTTGTTCTCTAAAATGTTCAGTTGCATCTTTTTTGTTGCATTTGTTACTGCTTGTTTATAGCCTGTTTAAATTGTAAGTGTTATTCTAAGCCACTTAGTTTTGGTTTAAGCACTTGGGCTTTAGGCTAACCCTGTAGCTCTCCTTGGCCTTTTCTCTCAGATTCTGAAAAATATGGATGGACAATTTCCTACAGTTTCTCCTGCCAGTCTGGTTGATATGGGCATCCTGAGACAGTGTAGCAACTGCCTTATGTACACAGATAACCACCTACTGCTACTACCTAGGAACACAATTTGTGAGAGATGCAATTACATTAGGAACCTAGAGTCCAACCTCTCTCCCTCACAAGCCATCATATCTGGCACTGAGAAGATTGTCAACACAATCACTACACCTCAATCACCACCCACACCTGCACAACACACACCCACATATGTGGAGGTCCTCAACAAAAACATACCCAAACAAAGGAGACCTCTGAGGCAAAAACATTCAACACAAATACACACATGATCCCCACAGCCCTCCACACCACATACCACACATAGTTCACACCCCTCTATCTCACAACCACTAAAGTTTAACCATAATCCCAACATATTAGTCATAGATGACTCCATTGTGAGACACACAGATGTGCCTCTCACCAGGCTGTATAAGGAGAAAGTCACAGTTAGTTATCTGTCAGAGGCCAGAATCTGCCATATCACACAAGCACTCAAGACTCTCAACAACAGGTACTGTTATGACTCTGTCATAGTCCATGTTGGTATGAATGACTTGAGACATACCTCACTGGACTATATGAAGAGAGACATGATTGAACTCGCTGAATATGTTTCCAAGGCAGGTATGTCCCTAGCCTTAACCAGCATTTTACTGTCAATCAGAATGATGCCTGAATACAAACCAAAAATGATTGAGTTTAACAATTGGCTTAGTTTCTGATGTCATTCCAGGTGGATCCAGTACCTGACAACCTGGGAAGATATGATTTACAGACTTCGATGCTTAGCCAGAGATGGCCTGCATCTGTTTCACCTGGGCTTCAGGATTCTGGTAAAGGCTGTTGCCTCCACTATAGTGCCATTTTTAGGAAAAGTGATAAGGTTAAAACTACCAACATAAAAATTTCAACAAAACACAAATTAAAGGTCATGCTGCTAAACGCTAGGAGTCTAAACACAAAACTGCACTCATTGCAAGCATTCCTAACCCTGGAAAATGCTGACATCTGTGTGGTCACAGAAACCTGATTCAAACCTGCAAAGAGCACCCCAGCCTTACCTGGTTACTCATCCTTTCATACATTCAGACCCCAAACTGTGGGTAGTCAATCCAAAGGAGGTGGAGTTTCAATATATATTAAAGACATACACACCTCCAGGCTGGTCAAACAGTATAACACACAGGAGACACTCCAGGTGCAGTTAACTATTGACAAGATCCCTATACAAATAATAGCTAGCTACCGTTCCCTAAATCTGACCCAAGATTCCCAAACTGCCTATCTAGACCTCTTCGAATCTATCAAGATGCAACCCTTTACCCTGATCCTGGGTGACTTTAACTACCCAAACATAGACTGGAAGAACTACTCTTGCCAGAACATAAATACCCAGAGAATCCTCGATTTTGTAAATGCAAATGCTTTAGAACAGCTAGTCGATATCCCCACAAGAGGTGATAATATCTTGGACTTGGTATTAACCAACATAAGTATCCAGTGCAGCATCCTTGGAGTATCATCCTCACTTGTCAGATCCAATTCAGCAGCTGCTTTTCTTGGTCCTGGCCAGCAATTTTTTTCTTCTGTTATAGGGAGTATTTATTGCAGATGTCCACCAGACAGGTTTACTCTTCCTTGCGGAATATGATTTAGTCCTGTCAGGTATTCCTGATTCCATGCATCTATATAAACGTTTGTACAGTAATTTCTTATAGTTTTGGATACTAGTGCCAGTTCCTAGAGAGGGGGAGGGGGCTGTGAAGCTGTTTATACCATCCCTCAGGTGGCTGTAATCAGCTTTGGAGAAGTTTTTTTGATTGACCCTAGCTAGAGGGAGGTCAGGGGAGATGGTGACTTCAAACATGACCACTTTATGGTTGGATCTGGCCAAAGCCTTCGACACTATTCCCAACTCAGGTATAATAGATAAACTCTCTCAACTAGGCATCAATCTGTATGTTACCAGATGGATAGCCAACTGGCTTAATGATACGACCCACTTAATCAAAATAGGGGAAGCCACCTCAAACAGTAGAGCAGTATCGAGTGGTGTACCCCTAGGTTCAGTCTTGGGGCTTCTGTTATTTGGAATATACTTTTCTGAGGTACAGGCCAAAACCAGTGGGCTATGGCTGACCAGGTTTGCAGATGAATGCAAGTTGGGAGTTGCCATAAATTCCTCTAGTGACATGGACATCCTCCAAGAGGGTCTCACCCAAACAAATGACTGATGCCAGAAACATGGCCTCAAACTGAATACAAAAAATGCATCATCATCCCCTTTGGTGAGAGAGATGTCCCCATAAATTAAATTATCACATTAATAACAATATTCTAAGCATGCAGTCAGTCATGAGGGATTTGGGCACCCAGATTGATAGCAGCCTGACTTTTGACCACCATGTTGCTTCCATTGTACAGAAAGCTTTCTCCATGGCCCACCTTATAAGTAAGGGTATCTCATCCAGGGACAAGGAGGTTATAACATCCCTGTATTCTTCCCTTATAAGGCTCATTATTGAGTACAATGCCCCATTTGGCATGTACCTCGCAAAGCACATGCAGCAGATGGAGAGACCACAGAGGTTCCTCACCAGGAGAATCCAGGGCCCCAAAAATCTACCATACACAGATAGGCTAAAAGCCCTATGCTTCTACTCTGTTTCATACAGACTCCTCAGAGGTGACTTCTGTCTGGCATACAAGGTGATCTCGGACCCAGCCTTGATGGTACTGCTGCATATCTGCAAGTTAAGCTCCACTCAAGTAACCCACACACTCGGCCTCAACCTGGTCTGTGACATCAATAGGACTTGCTGGTGGGACAGATTTTTGTCCCACAGACTCCCTCATCTATGGAATAAACTCCCTCTCCATGTCAAGCAGAGTACCTCTTTACCCTTTTTAAGTGCAATCTAGATAACAGGATGGGAACTAGAAAATACATCCCTGAGATTCCACCCATGTCCCTACTGGACAGGGGCATCAGGTGCTGATTTGTCTATGCATGGGCTATACTCATGGCTAGGCTTATAAGGGCCTCAGGCCCAATAGCCTAGTAACTTCCTATGATCCTATGAAAGTGTGACCATCTACTAACCTGTAAAATTACAGCTCTATAACTCTGACTATTCTTATGTGTAAGGCTATCAAAAGAATAACCATGGACCTGAAAAATAATGACATACACTGGACCTGACTCAATTCAGCTTTATCAAGGACAGGTCATTCCTAATGAATCTGGTGGATTTATTTGAGAAAGTCACTATGGCCATGGATGAGGGTAAAATAGTACATACCACCTACCTCGACCTGGCAAAGACATGTGACACATTTCCCTACTCAGGTATTATAAATAAACTCACAAAACTGGGCATAAATACATACATCACCAGAAGGATAGCCAATTGGTTCACAGTCACTGCACATGTGGTTAACGTGGGTGAATCCAGAGCCAGCAAAGTCCAGTTATTAGTGGTGTGCCAAAGGGGTCATTGCTGGGAACACTCCTTTTCAGAATATACCTCTCTGAAGTCAATCAAGGCTAATGTGGAAGGCCTCTGGATGACAACATTTCTGACAATTGCAAGCTGGTGGCAATCACTGGACCCCCCAAAAATGTAGATATCCTTGAGGACTACATCAGAAAAATGCTTGGTGCCTGAACCATGGCCTAAAACTAAATGTGAAAAATGCATTATCATATCCTTTAGAAAGTAAAATACCCCTGCAAATTACATCAATGGCACACCCCTAAGAGTAGAGTCATAGGTGAGAGATCTAGGTATACAGAATGATAGTAGCCTCAGCTTTGACCACCATGTCTCCACAGTGGTGAAGAAGTCCTTCTATGTGGCACAAATTACAAGTAAAGGTATGGCATACAGATCCAGGGAAATAATAGTCCCACTGTACTCAGCCCTCATTAGACCAATAATCAAGTACAATACACCATTGGGACATATATGACTAGTCATTTACAGCAGCTGGAACAAACTCTGAGGTTCCTCACAAAGAAAATACAGGGTGTAAATAACATGTCCTATGCAGATAGACTAAAAGCCCTATCCCTTTACTCTGTCTCCTACTCACAATTAAAAGGTGACCTATGCCTGACCTATAAAGCACTCGCACATCCATCCCTGATGGAGTTGCTACATATCCATTAGTCAAACAGCAGCAGGGACACCTGATCTAGGGGTCTAAATGTAGTCAGTGACTCAAACAAAACATGCTGTAGTGACAGATACATGTCTCAGAGATTGGGCATTTTGAATCACTGGATGGGGAATCACAAATTCACACCTGGGGCAGTGTCTATATTCCTTATGTACAATCTGTAAGATACTCATTACATAAGCACAGATCTGTGCTATCCTCTTGCCCCTAGAGGCAATATATTGGGTATAATCTGGTTCTACTGACTAGGCTTGAAAGGGCTCTTAAGGTGTTAGCCTAATAATCTCCTATGAACCGATGAACATCTCTCTAACATCCAGTTCTTTCATAACTATTAATGTCCAGTCTGTCTTCCAAGGCAGGCCAGTAGGAACTCCTCTATGTTAGAGTGGTCTGCTGTGCTGGACCACCATTCCTGAACATCTTGTACCATTCAGTCGCTTGATCCTTCCGCAGGGCATGCAAGGGCACACTGATGACCCTTCGCTGAACCTGATGAACTGCCCTGGTATGACCAGTTGCAGTATTAATGCTTACCAGCAGCTCATGCCGCATGCTGTCACAGAAGTTCCCATTGCTTTTATTATTCAGTAGTGTACATTCACCAAGTGGACAATCCTAATGGCAACATATTACAACTCCTTGCCTTCATCCCCTGATAGTTTTGCTGATGGACTAAACTATAAAAAGTACCAAAAACGTCATGTTGTTCAAGACATACAGAAAGATACAAACTAAAAAAAAAATTGTTACTTTTATACTGACAATTGGGGCAAAGCAGGAAAAGATACTGAAACATGAGGCGACACTAAAGGTTCCTGTAAATTTAAAATTGCTTCAATAAAATGTATAAGGCAAAAAGGAGAAAAATGCATATATTAATGGGTTAGACCATTGAATTAAAGTGGTAATGACTTTTCTGCACATATCTGCTTAATTGTCAAATAGTGATAATAATTATTTGAAGAAGAAATCAAGAATTAAAGACTTGGATTATTAGTTAAGTCTTAATTACCTATTTAAATTAGTAACCTGGTTAATTGACTAGTTGAATAACAGGTTAATCAGCTGGATAATTTGATGTTTGATAACTGGATAAATGATTGGCTAGTCAACTAAACCAAATATCTGAATAACTGATAAGGTTATTAACCAGATAACTAATTAACTCAATACCAATTGAAACAAATAACTGACTTTCTGCCTCTGTTCCATACAAGGCTGGAGTGCTGACAAAACACAAATGATCCAAGTCCAAGTATAGGCTCAAATGCCAGAAGAGCTGGGTATGAGGGATGGTAAGGGATGTTTTTCTGTCTACTTGTCTAATCTGGACAGAAGGTTTTCTGATGGTCATCAAATATGTCCCTGTGGATAGGAACAGTGCTATAATCCATTGGCATAAAAGTATATCTATGAGTTGGGGGAAGGCTGGATCTAACTTTCATGACATGCAGCAATACATGTGACCCAATAGTATTTCAGTAAGATAAAACTACTGTATGCACTGTAATACCAAATCAACAACCCCCTTATTTGCAAAACCATTTTTCTTCCCCCTTCACACCCCATTAGCAAGCATGTGTAATGATCCTGAAGCCCAGACGCCACTCCTCGGTGTATATTCATTTTTTCAAATTAATGGCAGTGCTAACTGTTACATGCCACCTCTTGGATCCATGGCAGTAGCTATTCTGCTACACTAAACTCAACAGCCTAATCCAGCAGATAACTTTTTCTTTCTTTTGGCTTGCTGCTTAATTTTGCATGATTATATTTTTAATTTCTGCAATTCAACAGATAACTTTTTCTTTCTTTTGGTTGCTGAATGATTTTGCATAGCTACATTTTCTAATTTTTGAAGTCCAACAGATAATGTTTTCTTTCTTTTTGTTTGCTGCTTGATTTTCCATTGTTAAATTTTTAATTTCTGCAGTCTATGGTGCCATTTTTTCTGGTAAGATTTTAACATCACCTACATCACAAAATAAGTGTTGCAGCTTACAGAACCCTTGTTTGTCAAACCTTTGAAAAAGTAGTTAAGGTTCTGATGGGATGTACTTCCACAGTAATCTTCCCTTTGGGCTGTATTTTTACTTCCATCATCTATTTCACTATCTATCTATCTATCTATCTATCTATCTATCTATCTATCTATCTATCTGTCTTCTTTCATAAGGTGTGTATATCATTACCACTTATGTGTACTGTGCAAAAGCTGAGCTCCAAAATTCAAGATACATTTTGATACCCTTGCCAAATTTCTCCTTGTAAATATAAATTTCACTTTAGGATTTAAAAACAGCTACAGATTCAGTGGCCCCTACTCAAAATAAATAAATAAACAATAATAAAAACTAAAAACAAAACTGCTAAATGTGTAAATTACTATCATATGTAACAGCTATTTTTATGATGATCCATGATAAATGTCTTCATATCCACAACATTCCACTGTGACACTGTATATATGTTATTTTTTTTTTGCTAAATAATTTTTTATTTTTTTTTTGTTTGTAGACAAATTATGATACAGTAAATTTAAATTACAATTCAAAATAAAAGAAAATAGTTAATAACTATAACAATATGTACAATATGTACAGGTGGTCCAATGAAAAGGATTAACCAATAAAGTTATAAAGAGGAATAATCCCATAGAACTAGTATAATCTTTACTGGCATATATTCACATAAGTCCATCTTAGTTTATGACATTTCAATTTCATGTAGAAGAAATTCTATCCTTTTGTAATGTGTCTATAAGTATTAAGATTTTATTCCAAGGATTTTCTGTCCAAAGTCTGGGAAAAATTCTTTCTTCTTTGACTTTTATTTCTTTTTGTGCAGATTCCTTTAATAAAGATATGAAGTCTTCATAACTTGGAGAGACAGCGGATTTCCATTTTGTTGTTATACATTTTCTGGCTACAGCCAGAATAGACCATAAAAGATATTGATCACTTTTACTCATAGTTACTGAGTCATCTACATTCAAAAAAATTAAAGATTTTGTTAGAACAAATTTATCATTATAAATGGCTTGAAGAAATCTATTAATATCTTCCCAGAATTTTTTAATGCAATCATAAAATATATGTATCCAATCTGCCTCGCAGTTTAAAGTACATCTCCAGCATGTGGGCTTTTGGGTAGGGTCAAATTTGGCTATTTTATATGGTGTATAAAAGGCTCTATGTAAAAATTTCCTTGTGAAGATTTTCCATATCTGAAAGTTTGATGTTAGCTTAACTGACAACAAAAGGTCATTCATACCTTCAGATGATAGATTTATTGTCAAGCCCTTTGTTAAAATGTTCACAACATTTTGACCTATTTTGGTTTTATACACTATTAACATTTTGTATAATTTAGATATAGAAATTAGCTTATTATGATTTCCATAAATCAATTCTTGCATATATTTTATGAATTTGGGTATAGTATTAAAGTTTGAATCATTAATAATTCTACATAAATCACTTGCATATTGTAGTATTTTTTGAAGTTCTGTTCTATTTCAAATATACTAAACTCATTTATTACTTGTTGGGTGGTTAAAGTACTGTGATTATTTAAGCATTGAAACCAGTAAATAAAGTTTTTGGATTCCCAATTAATGAGTATTTTTTCTTGGATTTTTTCTTTGAAATTCTTTGATGTTTTAAATGGTATTAAGAGTTCGAACCATAATTTTATGTCTGGATTTGTAATTATAAATTTTCTAAATAGATTATAAATATTATTCAGATATGATAAATTAGTGGGCTTTGTTGTTTTATTTTGTAAGCTATTACATAGTACATGCCAAAATATGTTATTATAATTCTCCAAATCCATATTCTTTAATATTTTGTTTTCATTTAAGAAGAAAGTTAAATGTAAAATTTTCCATGCGGATGAATAATTTGGATTTACCCAATTTAGTATAAGTTTAATGATGGAAGCTTTAATATATGTTTCTATGTCTGGAAATTTAATTCCTCCCAAGTCCCAGGGTCTAATATGATGTGAGAAAGCAATTCTATTCTTTTTTGGATACCAAAGAAAATCCATTAAAAGTTTCTGAATTGCCTTTATAATTTTTTTATCTGGTAAAATAGGGATTGCTAATGCTATATAGTTTATTTGTGGTAGTAATATCATTTTTATTAACTGTAACCTATCTTCCAAGTTTAACAATAATTTATTCCAGCTATTAACTTGTTTTTGAATTAAATTTTGGATTTTATTATAATTTAAGGTCATGGTAGTATCTATGTTCTCAGATATAAGAATTCCTAGATATTCTAGTGAAGAAACCTTTTCTCCAATTATTTGATATTTATTCAGATGCAAGTCATCTATTTTATTTAGAAGTATATGTTTTGATTTGGATTTATTGAAACAAAGACCTGAAATGGAAAAAATCTTCTACTTGTTTCTCTAATTCTTGCATGGACTCTTCATTCGGTCTTAAAGTCAGCAATATATCGTCAGCAAATAACATGATTTTAGAATTAAATTTATTGTAAAAGTTAATTCCTTCTTTTTTAGATCACTTCATATTGCAGACGCAAATAATTCTATCGCCAGGGCAAACAGTATGGGAGACATAGGGCAACCTTGCTTAGAGCCTTTAGTTATTTTGAAAGCTTCCGAGGTAAATGGGCCTAATTTTACATAAGCCAGGTTATCTTTATATATATTCTTTATTAAATTTATAAAGTTTAATGGGAATTCAAAAAGTTCCAAAATTTTAAATAGATACTTCCAGTTTACCGAATCAAATGCTTTCTCTATATCTAATGTGATTATAAGAGCTTCTGAATTGTCTCTGTTCAAAGCTTCTATAATGGTTAAAATTCTCTGAATATTGTCATATGTGTGTCGTCCAAATATAAAGCCTGTTTGGTCTTCATTTATAACTTTATTCAGGGATTTCTTAATTCTATTTACTAAGATAGACATACGGATTTTATAATCATTATTAAGCAGAAAGATAGGTCTATATGAGCTACATTGGGATGGATCACTTTTATCTTTTTTTATAGGGGTAACTAGTGAATATTTCCAGGATGGTGGAGTAATCATTTGAGTTTGAATATCATTTAGCATGTTATGAAGTAGAGAAATTGCTGAATTTGGAAGAATTTTATATAATTCCATTATTATTTTCCTGGTGATTTGTAGTTTTTACTTACTTTAATTATATCTTTTATTTCTTTTATGGAGATATGCTTGTCCATTTCTACTTTTAATTGGTCAGGTAGTTTTTTTATTAAGGAACTATTAAATTTCAGATCTGAAAATGAAATATTATTATCATTATTTCCATAATGCTTAGCATAATAGAACTTAAAAGCTTCAAGAATATCATTCACATCAGATACCTTTTTTTCCCTTTTCCTTCATGTATTATATTTATGATGTTATTTTCTAAGTTCTGCTTTTTAATTCTCATTGCTAGATTATGTAAGTGTTTTGGAGAAGTTGAAATTGAAGCAAATTTTAGTTTTTCCAAAGCTAGATTTGTTTTATGAGTGAGGAATTCATTGTATTTTTTATTTAAATCTATAATTTCTTTTTTTTTTCCTGAGAATCTATTACATCATAAGAACTTGTATTTATTTCTGTTATTCGTTTTTGTATGTTATGTAATTCAGATTCCCATTACTTTGTTTTATTTTTGAACCATCCTATAATCTTGCCATACAAAAAAGCCTTAAGTGTATCCCAAGTTATTATATTATTTGTATCGTTAATAGGATTTGTTTCTAAGAAATATTTGATTTCTGAATCTAGCCAAGGTTTAAACTCTTTTATTTAAGGATGTAAGCTGGTATTCTAGTTATAATGTTTAATCTTTTGAAATCAATTTGTACTTTAAGAATTAAGGCATTATGGTCTGAGAGGGGACATGGAATAATAGAAAATTGTGTTATCCTACTGTTTAAATCAGAGGAGACCAATATTTTATCTATTCTTGTTTTAGTATTAAAGCGATAATCGCTATGTGTATAACTTAATGAGTTAGAATCTTTAAAATTAAATGTATCTATTAGATTTAAGCTTTCTAACCATCTCTTGAAATATTTACTTACGGGTGTGAGACGTAACTTTCTTTTATTAGTTGTTTCAGAGTTATCTAGAATACAATTGAAATATCCCCCTATTATTATCATACCTTTATTTACTTTGTTAATTAATTCTATGTGTTTTTTAACCGTAGACAATCCTATTCCAGGAATCCAGTAAATATTTATTAAAGTCCAAATTCTATTTTGATATTTTATTGTTACAGTTGATATTAACCCTTCTTTATCTTCGTGTTTGTAAATGATCTGAGGAATAACTACACTTTTTTCCATAAAATTATAACCCCTCTTGTTTTTTTTTTGTATAGGGAGTGAGAAAGAATTAGATAGTCACTAGGTTTCCATGTGAAATTATCATCTCTTTTAAAATGAGATTCTTGTATAAATATGATTTGTGCTTTTTGTAATTTCAAATATCTTAGAAAATTCAACCTTTTTATAGAATTATTTAAACCATTAATATTTATAGATAATAAAGTTGTGTCTGTCATTTTTATAAGTATTTATTTGTACTTTTGGATTGTTTGTTGTTGAAATTTTGTTTTACCTTGGAAATTAATGTGTTTTGAGTATTAGATTTATCCTTTCTTTTAGAAGTTATTTTGAAATGAATATATTTATTTCTATTTATGCTTAAAAAAAGTTTCAAATTGGACCACTGAAAAATGAAAAAGCTGAAAAACATTGCGTTAACATATTTTGAATAAACAATTAATGATTTTACCATTCTAAATCCCAAACATGAAGTGTCTAGCACCTCAAATCTGTTTGGACTTAAAAGTTCAAACAGATTTACCCTCAATAATAATAGTTGCATTAATGAGGAAATGTTGCTTTAAATTGAGCTTCTCAAAAAAAAAAAAGAAAACTAAAACCAGAGAACAAGATGCACTTATTATGTAAATAACATGTATGCCTAGTCTGTGAAGTTTTGTTCATTACTAATTAGATTCTAAAATGAGATATTATTTCAAATTGCAAACAATTTTAAATAAGACATTTGTTAATTACTTTAACAATATATTAGATGTTCATTTTTCATTAATATTATGAAATTTTTGCAAATTAGCAATTGTAGATAATATATTAGCAAATGTCAGATCATTAATGTTTATTAGTGATATTTAACATTGTTATTAATAATAAAAAGAAGTAGAGTGAGTATGATAGATAGATACTGTTTAAAATAAAAGGGATTTTTTTACATATTTTTAGATCTATATAAGGTATTACATCAGCATAGTGAAGTTAATTGACATATAGCTAACCACTTATCAAAACCAATTAAAGTACTTACAGATAATAATATTCATTTATAAGATTTAATATAATAACAGTTAGAATTAAAGCAATATTTATAGTGCTTTACATTAAAGCATTTGCTCATTCTTCAGTTAATGTCAGTTTTATAACTCTGATAATTCCACAATCTAAAATTAATAAAATGTGTAAAAGATTTCACTCCTAGATTACTTATATGTGATCTTTTGTAGTTCTGTTATTAGTAAGTTAATATTCATAAGATTTTCTCTATTAAGTTCAAGTTAAAGATCACACATATCAGAAATTGTCTTCTGCTTATCGCAAATGTAGTGAGCGTCTGGTAACTAGTAAAAGGTCTCAACTTATATGTTAAAACTATAAAACAAAAAGGAGAAAGGTCCAAATTAGAATTATACTTGCAAAAGAAATCTACCTTGATAATGGTGCAATAGCACTCTTGTCCCATAACTAATCATTTATAATAATCATTTTACATATAGTACTTCTTTTATACAATAACAATAACCCAAAATAATGGAAAAACTTGGAATTATTTATGTCTCGAAAATGTTATACTTCTGAAAGTATATATTCTTTATAGTCTTTTAGTTGAGTTAAGTATGCTGGTATCCTTTTGATCTGAACATTGTGAGTATTTTTTATCATGAACTCAAAAACAATTGAATTATGATCAGACATAGGACGTGAAATGATTTTAGAGTTAATTAATTCTGTTACCATCTGGTTAGAAATAAAGACTCTATCTATTTTTGAATAAGTTTTGTATCTGTTAGAAAAAAGGTGTATGGTAATGATTTTGAGTCTATCTGATTATTAATATCATTTAAATGATAAGAATTAGCAAAATCTTTTAAATGTTTTGCATTAGATGTAATTTTCCTTTTTCCTATAGTGGTAGTGTCACTTTCATGTAGTATACAATTAAAATCACCAGCTAAAATAATATCTCCTGTAGAGAATGATATGATCTTATCAAGATGGTATTTCACTGTATTAATACCAATTCCAGGTATCCAATATACATTAATTAATGTATAAGTCTTCCCATTAATTTGTATTGTAACCATACAGAACATTCCTTTATCATCTTGATAAGACTTAATAGTTTAGGAATGGGCATACTTTTATTCCATAAAATAGCCACTCCTCTTTTTTTCTGAGTGTGCTCTGAACTAACCAATACTGTATATTTGTTTGTGGCTAGTTTATCAATATCTTTTTTCAAGAGATGTGTTTCTTGAAGGAAGACTAAGTTGGCTTTATGTAAATTAATGTATCTTATTAGGCTTGCCCTTTTACACGGATTATTCAGTCCATTAATGTTTAAAGAAATTCCTTTTAGAGATGTCATTTGGCATTTTTAAAACATAAAAAACTTATGATCAAAATAACAATTAACAAAATAAGTAATGTTATCCTCTTTTAGGTGCACCTTTAAATATAGCTGTATTTATTGAATCTCTTATGGGATTTTGTATAAGATTCAATTTTGTTTGTAGTGACAATGAGCTTACAAAATGTATTGTGGATGTCAGAACTATATACATACAACAGTGAACAAGAGAAAATAATGTAAGGATTAAACCTTGCACCCAGCCTGGAGTTAAAAACACCAACTTAGAGTAGTACATACTACTCAAGTTAACCCCCTACTCTAAGCAGCAGTACCTCAGCTACCACCTTATCAATTTAATACTAGTTATATTTAACTTAAATTAACAACTTTCAATTAGATTATCTGGTAAGACAAAAGTACACATTTGATAAAACAGCATCATATAAACTAAGATAAACTTTTTTTAAAACACTATTCATACTACTATATACATCTGTTTAATATAATACATTTATATTCAAATAAACTTGATATTAGGAACCAAGAAGAGAGAGAGAAATAAAAGACATGAGAGAGGGAGAGAGAGTGAAAAAAAAAGGGAGGGCATATTTACATATTAATTTATTCAAAGTTTGTAAAAATAAGTTCTAATGTTCATTTAAATCAATAGCTTTGGCTAATATGGTTCAGACATTACATATATTAAGATGTATCTATTTTCTGTTATGTAAATGCAGTTAACAGCTTCCAAAAGACCTTAAATTACTTGTATCAGAGCTTTTTTCTCATACTTATTGTCAGTAGAATAAAATAATATATTTATAGAAATTGTTATAAATCATACTGCATAGTTATGTAAATTCTCAGAAACACTTGCATTATTGTGAAGAAAGCCATCTGTATTTTGTATATCTAAACTGCTGCTTTAAAATATATCACATGACAACTTCTTCCAGAATAGAGTCATAAAGTTATTTATGCTTGTCAATCAGATAAATCAAATGAATTATAGCAATGTATATGTTTAAATCATAAGTTTTTAACATACATTAATATGCTGCAGTCAAGTAAACTTTCAAAAACACTTGTATAAATGTTTCATTTCTATGCCTTCTATAATATCACATTTGCTTACTATGAGAAACTGCATCATTTAAAATCATTATAACTTACATATTTTATAAATTATAACATAAATAATTAAGTAATTATATAAAATAACTCACATTTAAATGTTAAAGAGTTCATTTTCCATCAGAGTCGCATTTGCAGCAGTTCTACTTCCTGGTAGAGTGTTCTTCATGAATCTGATGTGTCAGTGTGAATTTTGGGTCAAAGTTCAAATTGACTGCTTTCAGCTTCTCTGCGTGAATTCTGAGTGTTGATGCTTTTAAAACAACTCGAGGACACTGTTCACGAGGTAACCCACATCCCAAATTGTCTCCCTTAACATTTTGGCGGGAATTTTGTTAAAAACAAGTGACTGACATTCATTTAGCAGTATAAATGCAGCTAAACATAACAAAACCTTCACAAAGTATTTTACAAGTTATTACAGCCTCTATGAAAGTGAAACTAAGCCCAAAGTTATTAATTTGTAATAGAACTCAATATTTTTGCCCCAATTCAATTTTTATACAAATCGTATTATTTACTGTGCCTGTATGATCAAAAGCATTTCAATATATTAATATGAAAGAGAATAAAGAGAAAGAACAGAGAAAGAGAGTAAAATAAAAGAGGCAAAAGCTAGAAAAATGTAAAAGGAAGCTATAAAAAGTATTTACAATGGAATATTACTTGCTGCTTATATTAATAAAGATGGAAATGAAACATATTATTTACTATTATTTAGTTCTAATTATTATTAATTAAATGACAGATTATTTGTAAACAAGCATAAGCAATATAATCAAGAAGTATAATTAGAATAGCATTTAAACAACATATAAACTTTTACAAGGAATAAATAAGTTATTATTCCATTTATCATATTTTCATTACACTTCTCTCCCTGCCCTCCCACCCTTACCCACTACATAATCTAAATAGAATGTCATTGTTTAAAATAAAGAAAAGAAGAAAAAAAAAAAAAAATGTATCAATTACTAACCTTACTTTTCTTTTCAGAAAGAGAAACAAATTGAATGATAGCTTGTTATTAGTTCCTCAGATATTTTGACTGATTATGAAACAAAACATTCTTTGCACAGAAAATAACTTTGATAAATCTTTTCAGAATATTTGTGGCTTTCTGAAATGCAGTAACTATATTTAAAAAAATTAATAATGAAGAAAAAGAAAAAAAAAAGAAAAAAGAAGCATAACTTAAATTACATCTGTGTACTGTTAAATATATCACGTGCTATGTATGAAGTGGTGAACAACTTTTTAAATAAGGAAACTCAAAATAACTGAGCAGAAGGCTCGTGGATGTTTTTTTACTTTCAAATAATACAGTAATATACTGAATACATCTAAAATGTTCATGAGTGATTCTATTGTATAACATTTTTATCACAATACTCTACATCAAATTAAATCAATGAATTTTGAATGTGCACTTTTAAATAACATAAATGTGATTACTAAAAATGATAATATTTATTCAGGCATTGAAAGTGCCTTAATTTATCAACTAAATAGTTGTATAGAGAAAACCATTTAAAAGGGCAGTTTATATTAAAAGCTTAGTGACAAAATAAAAAGAATGTCTAGTAAACTTCATTGGTTATTGTTTTCAAGTATTTAAAGAATAAATATATACTTCAGGGCTTTAGTAAGTTATTAATTAGTACTAAAATTTAAGTATTATATTAAACTAAACAACTAAGGAAGAAAAGAAAAAAAACTGCTTTATACTAGTGTATTAAAGAGTTTAGTTTTAATATATTATAATCATACCTTAGTTGATACTTTGAGAGAAATAGTATAATCAGAGTTCTTTTTGTCAGTCTTTTGTTTCTTTTTTTCTCTTGCCTCCAACCAGATATTTTTTCCTGGAGCCCTTTTTAAAGAAGATGAATTTAACCAGTCCATTTCTTCAGGTAGTGGAATTATGTTATTATTCTTTAAGAAAGATGTGGCTTCCTCTATGCTGTTGAATGTTCTCATGTCATTGTTATATTGGATTCTTATTTTGGCTGGATAAGAGAGCTGCGCTTTGATTTTATGTTGTTTTAAAAGTTTTACTAATGGCCATGTTTTCTTCCTTATATCCAGAACTCTTGTTGAATAATCATTATCAAATCTTAATAATGACTGTTTATACATAACAGGACTTTTCCTCCATGCAGATCTCAGTATAAGTTCTTTGTCCATAAAAGAAAGAAATTTAACTACTATGGATCTTGGAGCTGGTTTAGAAGAAATAGAAAGTGTCTTACCGATAGCTCTGTGTGCCCTTTCTATCCCATAAGATAAGTTTTTTAGTCCAAGAACTTCAGGAAACCAAGAGTTCAAGAATGAGATAATGTCACCTGGATTTCTCTGGAAGACCAAAATCCTTATGTTTGTCCTTCTTTCTATTCTCTATATCATCAACTTTATTTATTAACCAAGTGTTCTGTTGTAGCAGAAATTGAGTATGTAGTTCACTTTCTTTTAACCTCCCATCAACATCACTTAAGGAAGTCTCAATGTCTGATATTTTTATTTGTTGCTGTTGAAAAAAAAAAAAAAATTTTTTTTTTTTTTTTTTTTTCATAAATCTGTCCATTTTAGCGATGTCCAGGTAGAGTGTTCTTCATGAATCTGCGATGTGTCAGTGAATTCTGGGGTCAAAGTTCAAATTGACTGCTTTCAGCTTCTCTCGCGTGAATTCTGAGTGTTGATGCTTTTAAAACAACTTCGAGGACACTGTTCACTTAGGTAACCCACATCCCAAATTGTCTCCCTTAACATTTTGGTGGGAATTTTGTTAAAAACAAGTGACTGACATTCATTTAGCAGTATAAATGCAGCTAAACATAACAAAACCTTCACAAAGTATTTTACAAGTTATTACAGCCTCTATGAAAGTGAAACTAAGCCCAAAGTTATTAATTTGTAATAGAACTCAATATTTTTGCCCCAATTCAATTTTATACAAATGTTATTATTTACTGTGCCTGTATGATCAAAAGCATTTCAATATATTAATATGAAAGAGAATAAAGAGAAGAACAGAGAAAGAAAAGAGAGTAGAAAATAAAAGAGCAAAAGCATAGATAAAAAATGTAAAAGGAAGCTATAAAAAGTATTTACAATGGAATATTACTTGCTGCTTATATTAATAAAGATGGAAATGAAACATATTATTTACTATTATTTAGTTCTAATTATTATTAATTAAAGCATGACAGATTATTTGTAAACAAGCATAAGCAATATAATCAAGGAAGTATAATTAGCAATAGCATTTAAACAACATATAAACTTTTTTACAAGGAATAAATAAGTTATTATTCCATTTATCATATTTTCATTACACTTCTCTCCCTGCCCTCCCCCACCCCTTACCCACTACATAATCTAAATAGAATGTCATTGTTTAAAATAAAGAAAAGAAGAAAAAAAAAAAAAAGAAAAAATGTATCAAGTTACTAACCTTACTTTTCTTTGTCAGAAAGAGAAACAAATTGAATGATAGCTTGTTATTAGTTCCTCAGATATTTTGACTGATTATGAAACAAAACAGTTCTTTGCACATAGAAAATAACTTTGATAAAATCTTTTTCAGAATATTTGTGGCTTTCTGAAAATGCAGTAACTATATTTAAAAAGATTAATAATGAAGAAAAAGAGAGAAAAAAAAAGAAAAAAACATAGAACAAGTCATTTGTTTTTTAGTCTCTTCTTCTTCTTTGAAGTCTTCCACGAAGTTTCAGTTGCCAGTCTCTTTAATGAAGGACTAGCCCATTCCATTTCCTCTATTTTATCCAAAATCTTATTTTTATTGATAAACAGCAATGCAGAGTCTAAGTCATCAAAAATTTTAGGACCATCAGGAAGGAAGATTTTTAGCTTGGCAGGAAACAGAAGGTAGGTTTTAAACTGTGCTTTTTTAAGCTCCCTTATTAATGGCAGAAAAACTTTTCTTTTAGCTATTACCAAGGAAGAATAGTCATTGTCAAAACGCACAGTTGTCTCATTAATTTTAACAGGAGCTTTAGCCCAAGCAGATTTAAGAACCATCTCTTTATCAAAAGATGATAGAAATCTAACTATAACTGATCTAGGATATTTTTTTGTTAGAGTTAGTATTAGCTATAGATCTATGGGCTCTTTCGATACCAAAAGAGAATGCTTCTGGTAAGTCTAAAGTTTTAGGGAGCCATGTTGTTAAAAAAGAAGTAATAATGTTACCGTCAATATTTTCTGGCAGTCCAAAAATCCTAATGTTATTGCGCCTAGATCTATTTTCCAGGTCATCAAGCTTTGTTTGTAGATGTGTATTTTGTTTCAGCAAAAACTCAATGTTGATTTCCTCTTCTTGGATTCTATTTTCCATGTCATTTACAGTCTCTTCTATGCCTGTAATCTGGATCTTCTGTTGTTGCAAGTCTATATGTAACAAGTCTATTTGTTTTGTAGTTTTTCTATGAAGGTATCAATTTTAGTATCCAGTTTATCCATCTTAGCAGTAAGTTGCTGGATTGTAGATATCAGAGACTGAAGTTCTTTCTTGATGCTGGAGTCTTGAGAATTTGTCTTACTGGAACTCATTTCAAACAGAGAAATTGACAGGAAAATTTCCAAGGTGATTTCTGACAGGAATATTTTTAAAATTTCCTTTCTTTTTTAGATATAGTTCAAGAAATAGATAAAACAAACATATTTAGAAAGAAAATTACTTCATAAATTAATTTTTAAGTAATTATTTCCTGTCAGTACAGTGAAATTGGTGGAGCTGAAGAAATCTGCTGCTATCCTGTGTTCATCCTTGGCCACGCCACATTTTCTAATTTTTGAAGTCCAACAGATAATGTTTTCTTTCTTTTTGTTTGCTGTTTGATGTTCCATTGTTAAATTTTTAATTTCTGCAGTCTATGGTGCCATTTTTTCTGGTAAGCTTTTAACATCACCTACATCACAAAATAAGTGCTGCAGCTTACAGAACCCTTGTTTGTCAAACCTTTGAAAAAGTAGTTAAGGTTCTGATGGGATGTACTCCCACAGTAATCTTTCCTTTGGGCTGTATTTGTACTTCCAGCATCTATCTATCTATCTATCTATCTATCTATCTATCTATCTATCTATCTATCTATCTGTCTTCTTTCATAAGGTGTGTATATCATTACCACTTATGTGAACTGTGCAAAAGCTGAGCTCCAGAATTCAATTTACATTTTTATACCCTTGCCAAATTTCTCCTTGTAAATATAAATTTCACTTTAGGATTTAAAAACAGCTACAGATTCAGTGGCCCCTACTTAAAATAAATAAATAAACAATAATAAAAACTAAAAAAAAAAAAACTGCTAAATGTGTAAATTACTATCATATGTAACAGATATTTTTACGATGATCCATGATAAATGTCTTCATATCCACAACATTCCACTGTGACACTGTATATATGTTTTGATGGTTACTTCTTATTAAGATGTTATTTTCAGACTAACAGTGCTGTAACCACTCTGGATTTAAGAGTTGCAAAATCGCTATATGCAAACTGTCTGCTGTTACAGAGAAACTGTGCAAGTAAGTAAAGAAATAAATGAGCTTTTTTGACAAGTAATGTAACAACATATTGCCATTTCAGGGACTAAAACAAAGTTAAATCTTTTTTATGCAAGTATTCTATTAACGGGAAGAGGTGAACTGCAGTTTTCTAATATTTGTTGAGAATTAAGTGGGAAAGGCATACTAAACCAAATTTGTTACAATGTATAACGAGAAATTTCTCAGGACAGAATATTTTTAAAACCTGATAGATAGATGCTGGCCAATGTGAAAGATCATTACAACAGAAGAAATATGAAGAATTGTTAATGAGATCATTTACAGTGAAAGAATGCTTCAGGTGAAACCATTTGGAATTAGACAGGGATTCACTTGATTGCCAAGCTCAGGAATGTAATAAATGGAGATGGTGCATAAAATAATCTGTCATATAAGCATACTGGAAACAAGTCATACACATCTGCATGTTGTAGAAATGATTTAGGGTGAACAACTGTTAGTACAAACTAGAAAAACTAAATGGGTATTACTAAGCTGAGATAGTGGAATAAAGCAGGAACAAGTGCTGAAACCTAATAAATTTGTAAAAGATATTAAGATATATATGCATATGTATATATGGAGAGAAGGAAAGAGAGTGTGAGGGAGATACATTTTTTACTGAAGATAACAGAATATATTAGCCAGAATAAAGCACACTGTTTTCTTATTATGAAAAGATGGACTACAGTAAAACATCATTATGGATTCTGCATAAGGTAACATGGCCATGCCAAGGCCTTATGGAGAAGGCATGCAACTACAGACCCCTTACACAAAGAGGAAATTAAGTGAGATATAAGTTTAACAACTCCCAGTGAACTATTTAACAATATTAATCCACAGCACTATAGAGCAACTGTATATTATGCAACTGATTATTATAGTTTTATTGGAATTACTCTGACAACTGCACTGTAAAATTCACACACTGCTTCATTTTACAATCAGAACTAATATCTGTTTAATTTGTTAGCTATGCAGGCAGTCACTACAACAGCCATTAGGCAGTTGCTGCCCAGGGCATGCCAAAGGCTTACTTTTTGCTTTCAGACTGACAACACACTTTTTCTCCTTTGGCAGACACTTCTTCATGCATTTTACAGACATGAAATGGTTCTTTATCATCTTTTAAATACTTCCTTTGGTGTTCCACAAAATGTTTTCAATTACTACACATTTGTTTTCAATAGTATCTGCAACATGGTTCAAATAAGTGAAGGATCAGTCTATCTGTCTCTGAACAAATTATTCAATATACACAACATGCCATTATCACAATGCACAATGCTTTATACTAAGCAAATCACGGATATAACATGCAAACAATTACTTAAGTTTGTGATGCTTTTGACCCTACCATATATCAGAGGTTTGATGAATAATGACAGTGGAATTCATAAAGCACTGATCTGGTATCCCAACCTGCATTCCCAACAATCTGCAGGACAAAGTAAAAGATTTGGAGTAAGCATAAATACCTGGAGATGTGAGATCCTGGCCAGTGGTAACTTAGTAAAACTTAACAAAAATAAAGTCCTCTTTCCAGAGGAAAAACAGTCCAGTTAAGGGTTTAAGCAGATCTTTATTCAATGGTGGATGAGTATTTGCGTCTGAGTCTAATAGTTACAATAGTATGTACCAGGAGTCAATAAAGTGTTTTTTCCACTTTATTGGTGACATTTTCATCATCAAGGAGGGCATGAAAAGTCTCTGGAAAATTTGTATATGTAAATCAGCACTACCAGAGTTCTCAAATGTACTACTTGCACAGTAAAACCTCAGTCAGCTTCTTGGATGTAACTGTTTACAAAGTCCCCAGTGGGGGAATCTTCAGCATATAGCAAAACCTATCAGGGTCAACATGCTTTTACATAACCACAGAAAGCACCTACAGATCATGAAGAGGAATATGATCAAGTCCCAGGGGGCGAGGCTAGTCTGTGTGTCGAAAGAAACCAAGGATTTCACCACCAACCTCTGGAGTTTAGGTTGTGACTTCCTTGCTAGGGGATGCTGTGACACCATGTTAAGCATAATCTTAGATATGATTAAAACCTTAAAAGAAAATAATGACCCAACCCTACTTGTATCACCAGGAATGCTCACTAGACAGTACAACAACCTTTACAGAGACCCCAGAGAGGAAGAGGAGGACAGAAAACAAAGTATGGTCTTTACTTTCACTAAAGACTATAAGAAAATCAAGAAGGTAATCTGACAATTGGGGCATTATAGCAGATAACCAGCAATGGAGAAATAAACCTGGGCCTGGCCCTACTTTGTTTTCTAAAAAAGCCAAAAGTGTGAGAGATTGGCTAGAAAGCAAGGACAAACCTCTTATCACTAACAGAGGTACCTACCTTTATGGACCTCCTAACTGTAATTTCTGCCAGTACCTCAGTAACTCAAACCACTTTGACTTCCCTGTATTAAGGAAAACACAGGAGCACCTTAAGAAGTGATTGCAATACTGAGTTTGTGATATGCAGAGCCCATTGTAATACCTGTAATACCTTTTTATGTGTGGAAGACAATAAATAAATTCAAAAGAAGTACTGCAAATCACCTCTCCATCATAAGGCTTAAAAGACTTAAAAATCTATTGGAAAAACGCAGCATAGACTTCCCTGAATGTCATGACTTCAAGTTCCATAGTCTGTGCATTTTAAAGACGGACCACAGGAAGGCAACAAAAATACTGCGTATGAGAAAATGGAGCTAAATGGCAGATAAAACTCAGTGCCCACAAGTCACCTGGAATGAACTCTTTCTGGTCAATCAAAGGCATATTGGCCCTAAGAAAGTTCCACCATAAAGCCTTTAACTACCTTTACTGCAAGGTTAAGGACACTTAAGCATAGACTATATGTTTAAAACCACCTACCTCCCATTACTATGGAATTTGGTGACAATTCTGGTTCACAGACAGTTTTCGCAATACTTTTCATGCCTGGTTTATTGGCTGTATGCCCAGTTTAACATGTGTTTCATACATAATACTGCATTATCTAAACCATCTGGTTTATGTTTCAAAACATTTTAAAAGTCATTTAAACCATGTTATACAACTGGATGCTCCTGAATTGTTTCAAACTGTTATATAAAATGTTTTTTTCCTATACTCACTGTAAAAGCTTCACTTTTCAAATGTAAGTAAGGTGTCAAAAAATCTCAGGTTTGCTTAATGGTCATTCCTACTGCAATTAAAAGATCTAAAAGGGATAATTATCTCATTCAACCCCCATTCTTTAGGGTACAGCCACTGAGATCTGTTTGTCTTTGTGCTTCTTGCATTTTATTGCTTCAAAATGCTATATAAAACACTTTTGTCTTATCCTCCATCCATCCATTTACAACAGTTTTTTCCTATTTTTGTACATGGAGTTGTACTGTCACTTCAACACTGACATTTTTTTCTTATATTCTCTATAAAAATAATTTATTTCAAAATTAAGAAAGTATGCAAACGTTTTCAAGCGTGCTTAGTGACCATTTCCACCTCATACAAAAAGATCTGAAAGGGTTAATAACTTTACCCTACTCTCTGTAAAACAGCCACCAAAATCTGTTTGCATTTCAGTGTCTTGCATGCATTTGTGGGTTGGACTTCTTTGTATCACTGCATAAGTTCATAGTTTCACAGGTATATGATAACCTAATGACCACCTTAGCCATGCAAACCAACCCAATTGTGTCTCCATGAACCTTGGGTATCTATAAGGAAGAGTATGCTAGTTTGGAGGTGTCTAAGAGCTTTGTATGGGAGGGTTACATTAATTTGGTAATCTATTATTTAATACCTGTGGAAGCATGGAGGTGTTTAGGTGAAATGGCAGTGGAGGTTTTTAACCAGATTGTTTAATGAAATCTTGGAAAGTAAGAGGATGCCTGAGGAATAGACAAAAAGTGTTTTGGTACCGATTTTTAAGAATAAGGGTGATGTGCAGAGCTGTAGTAACTACAGAGGGATTAAATTGATCAGTCACAGCATAAAGTTATGGGAAAGAGTAGTGGAAGCTAGGTTAAGAAGGGACGTGATGATTAGTGATCAGCAGTATGGTTTCATGCCAGGAAAGAGCACTACAGATGCGATGTTTGCTCTGAGAGTGTTGATGGAGAAGTACAGAGAATGTCAGAAAGAGTTGCATTGTGTTTTTGTAGACTTAGAGAAAGCATATGACAGGGTGCCTAGAGAGGAGTTGTGGTATTGTATGAGGAAGTCAGGAGTGTCAGAGAAGTATGTAAGAGTGGTACAGGATATGTACGGGGGTAGTGTGACAGTGGTGAGGTCTGCGGTGGGAGTGACGGATGCATTTAAGGTGGAGGTGGGGTTACATCAAGGATCATCTCTGAGCCCTTTCTTATTTGCAATGCTGATGGACAGGTTGACAAACGAGATCAAACAGGAGTCCCCGTGGACTACGATGTTTGCAGATGCCATTGTGATCTGTAGTGAGAGTAGGGAACAGGTGGAGGAGACCCTGGAGAGATGTAGATATGCTCTAGAGAGAAGAGGAATGAAGGTCAGCAGGACTAAGACAGAATATATGTGTGTAAATGAGAGGGAGAATAGAGGAATGGTGAGGATGCAAGGAGTAGAGGTGGCAAAGACAGATGAGTTTAAATACTTGGGGTCAATAGTTCAGAGTAACAGTGAGTGTGGAAGAGAGGTGAAGAAGAGAGTGCAGGCAGGATGGAGTGGGTGGAGAAGAGTGTCAGGAGTGATTTGTGACAGACGAGTACCTGTAAGAGTGAAAGGGAAGGTCTACAAGAGGGTAGTGAGACCAGCTATGTTATATGGGTTGGAGACAGTGGCATTGACAAAAAAGCAGGAGTTTGAGCTGGATGTGGCAGAGTTAAAGATGTTAAGATTTGCACTGGGTGTGACGAGGGTGGACAGGATTAGGAATAAGTATATTAGAGAATCAGCCCAGGTTGGAAGGTTTGGAGACAAAGCCAGAGAGGCAAGATTACATTGGTTTGGACATGTGCTGAGGAGGGATGCTGAGTATATTGGGAAAAAGATGCTAAGGATGAGGCTACCAGGTAACAGGAAAAGAGGAAGGCCTAAGATAAGGTTTATGGATCTGGTGAGAGAGGACATGCAGATGGTTGGTGTGACAGAGCAAGATGCAGAGGACAGGAAGAAATGGAAACAGGTGATCTGTTGTGGCACCCCTAACGGGAACAGCCGAAAGAAGATGATGATGATGATTACTTAATGTCTGCCTCTGTCCATTAGAGACATGGGGACCAGGCCAGAGGTGAATTTTTGAGACATATATCAGTCTTGCCAGCTTGTTCTATTTATGTTGCAGGCAAAGTTGAAATCTTTGACTCTAGATTTTGTAGCCGTATATTTTGCAGATGTGCAAAAGATCCATCAAGGCTGGATCTGAGGTTGCCGTACATATCAAGCATATAACCCCTCTTAGTAACCTGTATGAGACTGGGTAGAGAGAGATAGGGCCTTAAGGCAATCTCTGGAGGATAGTGTGTTAATACCCTGGATTCTTGTGGCTAGGAACCTATGAGGGCATTCCAGCTGTTGCAAATATCTGGTCACATATGTGCCAAAGGGGGCATTGTACTCAATGATGATTCAGATAAGGGATGAGTGAAGTGGTGCAATAATATTAATGTATCTGGATGCCATACCCTTACTTATAAGTTGGGCAACATAGAATGACTTTCTTACTATATTGGCAATGTGTTGAGCGAAGGCCAGATTACTGTCTACATATCCCTATCTACCAGGTCATCCCTTACAGGTGTTTTATCGATGGAGTAATTGACATGTGAGGACATTTTCCCAAAGGGAACTATAATGCATTCATTGGCATTGATTTTTAAGCTGTGATTTGGCTAGTCTTACGCCCTTTTGCAGAATGTTAATGTCATTGGGAAAATCTACCGTAGCTCCCAGTTTACAGTCATCTGCAAACTTGGTGAGCCAGAGGCCCCAGACATTAGCTTTGACTTTCAAGAAGCAGATTCCAAATGGGAGTAGGCTCAGCATGGATCCCTGAGGTACTCCATTGGTGACTGGTCTCTTGGTGGAGGTGGTCTCACCAAACCTGACTTTGGGTCCCATCTGTGAGCCAGCTGACAATCCAATGAGTTATGTATGGATTCATACCTAGTACAGTGAGTTGGTCAAGAATAGCTGAGTTGGGGTCATAATGAACACCTTAGCCAGGTCAAAGCATGTGGTATGCACCATCCTCCCCTCATTTACTGCTTTGATGACCCTCTAAAACAATTCTAAAAGGTCAACTGGGAAGGGTCTACTGTCTGTAGGTTGCAAATGTCCTTGTTGATCATTTCCATGATAATTTATTCCATGGCTTTGCATATTAAACTTATCCGAATGATAAGTCTAAAGTCTATGGCATCAGTTGATTGACCACAATTGTGAAGAGGAATGACCATTCCAGTCTTGGATTCACTTCTTATGTAACCTGCTTTTGAAGCTATAGTTGAAAAGTGCCTCAAGTAGTCATGAAAGTTCATGTTTTAATATATTTAAGAAGCAACACAGAATATTGTCATGGCCCACTGAGGTAGTATTTGTGGCCCTGGCAATCTCTGCTAAGACCTGCTTTCTCCTGATAATTGCTAGGGATATGTTATTTATTTGCTAGTTATTTATTTGCAATTTGTTAGAAAGGTTTTCACAGGAATTAGCAGGGGAAGGAGTGTGCTCGGGGGGGGGGGGGGTGAATTTTGAGCTGAATTTGTCAGCCAGCAGATTTGCTATGACTCTCTGCTCAGTAAAGGTGGTGCCACTTACCACCAATTCAGCACACTGCTGTGTGTTACCTCTACCTGAAGAAGGCCTCATGATTTTCCTTAGCCTGAGAGGGTATCCTTGTTGGACTTAATCAATCCTCTTAATTTCTTGTTTAGTTTAATCAGTAATTTCTTGTCTTTATGAGAGCAGCTCTTTGTAATATTAGCCATGACTTTTTTTCTTTTTTTATATTTCCTGTTAAGGCTGGGATTCCACCAGTTTGGTTTGCTTTTGGAGTTTGTTATTGACTTACTTCTGGTCAACAACATAGAATTTTTGTTTTTCTATGCACCTTCAGTAGCATGAGCCCCATGAAAGAGGGTACAGCAAATTCTAAAACTATGAGCCCTGTGCAAGCAGGCACAGCTGCACATATATTTATTTATAATAGTCATAATAAACCTGCATTATACATGTAAAATTGCAATGAACTTTTAGATGGACCTGTGGAAGCCTGAGGGTGAAAGCACTTCTGAATGTTTACTTTCTGATGAATTCTGTCTTTATTTGTCCTGTTTAGATTTTAGAAAAGTTTTTGATCCTTTAAGTTGTTTTAAGATGGTGTTTTATCACTTTTGTCGTGCTGTTTATGAAAGATACCCAAACCTGTTAAAATTTTAAGTAATATAAGACTTTGTAACTTCAGGGTAACATGGAGGCACCAGGCACAGCCTCTTTCCATTGGCTACACAAATAGTAACTTAATTTTTCCACCAACCAAACTATCTGTACCTAGTTAGACCTGTTACCTCCCAATGGAATTATACTATTTAAGCTGCATAATTGTTAGTTTATAGTCAGAAAAGGACACTTTTCCATCATTCATTTAAGATCTTCCATAACTGGATTGTGTTTTTCCTTTAGAAAGAGGACTTTATTTTTTTGCTTTGTTAGCTGCGGCCAGGATCTGACATTCTGAACAGTTACCCTTATTCCTAATATTTACAGGCTTGATGAATGTGAAATAAAACTGTCAACAGCAATGCATAACAAAGCTTTATGCCAACATGTACAGAAAATGGTGATTATGAACATGGTATTATATTGGCATATAAGCAAAACAAAGCTGGGATGTGTTGACACATGCAGTCAGTCGAATATGTTGAATTGAAGTTGAATTAAGGAATTGCTCAGCAAGAACTTGACATTTCAGCAACATTTATGATGGCTCCCAGCAGCATTACAACAATTCCATTGGTGGGCTCCACCATCAATTTAATAGATGACTGTGAATAATCATTCTTGATTATTTTTCTGGAGAGATTTTCATAATTTGTGCCTTGAGAAAATGGTTTATTTTGGTTACTAGGTTTCCAAGATAACTATTCAAGAAGTCATCAGAATTATTGATGAAACTGCAACAAAACCAAAGAAATGGAATTCAGGCATCTAATACATTAAATATGTTGCATGACACTGGCAAACACTTTGAAGAAACTTTGACTGGAAATTTAGCATATTTTTCATTAGTTTCAAAAAACAAATATGAAATGGCTGAGACTCTAACTCTCTGTAGTAAGCCTCACATTGCTACAACATTGCAACCCTAAACATAAAAACACTTCTGATAAATTAACAGGAAATTTTATTGATCCAGCATAATGAGAAAGAAAGGCTTTTGTCTACCAAATTATTTTCAAGTGCTGTAACCTTCTTCAGATTAATGTATGATACTAATCTGAAGAAGTTTACAGCTAATTAAAATAGTTTAATCAAAAGCACCTTTCCATCAGTTTAGTAGCTTAATAGTTCATCCAAACAATGACTGTGTTTTAAAAGTACATGACCAAGCATTGCAAGTATTAGTGTAAACAATGAACAGAAATATTCGAAGACTGATTCAGAGGAACTAATCTAAAAGAAAAACCTTGATCTTTTAAAGTAAATTCAAAGTAGAAGCCTTTGTTAGGGAATGCCAAATTGACAAACCTTCTTCTTAACTTTCTCACCATCTTTCTGCATCATTAACTCTTCTGCTATTATTTTCCTAAGTGAAGCCAACATTTTATTTGTCATGTACTATGACAGCCAATGTCATACATTGTACTGCCTACATACTACTTTTGTATACTTTGTCTAAACATAGGCTATGTATATGCTGTTAGAATGACTACAATGGTCTATAATGATATAACTCTATAGAATTGTCCAGATGTGAAGTATAGCTTGTAACCTAGTTTACATTCTGTCAGCTTATTTTTGTACAGTATTCCTCGCGTCACTTTTTTTTTTTTTGGACTATAATGTATTTGTATTGCACTGTATCTGGAGCTTTTCTTCCAATGCTGAAAATGGGTTCTGTAGACCTAGTCAGACCACTCCGGTAAATAAATGTCAAATAAATAAATACATAAATAAATAAACAGCAAATAAAATGCAAAGAAACCTAAATGTGTTAATGCTCAATGTTAGGAGCCAAAAAATAAATAAATAAATAAAAGCCATACCCTCCAAGGTCTCCTGACCTTTACCAATATATAGTTTAAATTCACAGAAAGTACTGTGGCAGTGCAAGGATTCAGTGTCTACCACACATTTAGACCACCAGCTGCACTAACAGGGAGAAAAGCTGAAGGATTTTCAACCTATATTAGCAGCAAGAAAAACTTTACATCGGTTAAAAAGGGTAATGGTCTGGAACTTTTCCATATGAATATCACCATACACAAAGTCCCATACCATATCCTAGCAAGCTACAGGATACTCTCTGTGCAAAGCCAGGTCCAGCACTAGGGGTGATCTATACAATTTTCTAGGGTCTGCTGGCTTGGTGAGGTCCACTAGCAAGGGGGCTGCCACAACATTTAATTCAAATAAAAACTTACATTTCTTCTTTAAGGACACACACTGCATGTGCCTCTAATAGCATCTGTGCACGTAAATGTTGGAACTCTGGAAGTGCAGGATTTTTAAGCATGGAGAATTGCCTGCTGTTGCAGTCTCCTGCTGGATGAGACAGAGACTAACAAATGTGGAGTACAGGGTGTGTGTGTGTGTGTGTGTGTGTGTGTGTGTGTGTGTGTGTGTGTGTGTGTGTGTGTGTGTGTGTGTGTGTGTGTGTGTGTGTGTGTGTGTGTGTGTGTGTGTGTGTGTGTGTGTGTGTGAAATGCCACAGTTAGGGATGGCAGGTTAGTTAAATTATTCAAGCTCATACTCTGTGCATTAATTACAGGAGACTAGAGCCTAAATCCTCTACACCAACTGCCAAACTGTCAACAGTGGATGTATTTTCAAGAATTGTTGGGTTTCTTTGTATTTTCAAGGAACACTGAGTTTCAATGAAGGAGAAGTTTACTGTTGCTTATGCTAAGTCTATTTTCAA